>NW_024056161.1:300000-470348 GCF_013401445.1 Tripterygium wilfordii
AGTTGAGCAGTTCCAAAGCATCAATGTGGACCGTTGTACTCTATTTAGTGTTCTTAGAAGTCTAACTTGCTAGTTTAGCCTTCGAGCAACGTTTCGTATGGTAAAGAAGCGAATAGACCAAGTTATGTTTGAAAATGCACAAAAACGTGAAAAGCTCGTCTATGGAGAGAGTTGAGCAATTCGAAAGCATCAATGTGGACCGGTGTACTCTATTTAGTGTTCTTAGAAGTCTAAATTGGTGCTTTAGCCTTCGTGCAACATTTCGTAAGGTAAAGATGCGAATAGACCAAGTTATGTTGGAAATTGCGCAAAAACGTGAAATGCTCGTCTATGGAGAGAGTTGAGCAATTTCAAAGCATCAATGTGGACCGTTGTCCTCTATTTAGTGTTCTAAGAAGTCTAACTTGCTAGTTTAGCCCTCGTGCAACGTTTCGTAAGGTAAAGATGCGAATAGACCAAGTTATGTTGGAAATTGCACAAAAACGTGAAAAACTCGCCTATGGAGAGAGTTGAGCAATTCCAAAGCATCAATGTGGACCGTTGTACTCTATTTAGTGTTCTCAGAAGTCTAACTTCCTAGTTTAGACTTCGTGCAACGTTTCGTTTAGTAAAGAAGTGAATAGACCAAGTTATGTTCGAGAATGCGGAAAAACGTGAAAAGCTCGTCTATGGAGAGAGTTGAGCAATTCGAAAGCATCAATGTGGAACGTTGTACTATTTTTAGTGTTTATAGAAGTCTAACTTGGTGCTTTAGCCTTCGTGCAATGTTTCGTAAGGTAAAGATGCGAATAGACCAAGTTATGTTGGAAATTACGCGAAAACGTGAAATGCTCGTCTATGGAGAGAGTTGAGCAATTCCAAATCATCAATGTGGACCGTTGTACTCTAGTTAGTGTTCTTAGAAGTCTAACTTGCTAGTTTAGCCTTCGTGCAACGTTTCGTATGGTAAAGAAGCGAATAGACCAAGTTATGTTCGAAAATGCACAAAAATGCGAAAAGCTCATCTATGGAGAGAGTTGAGCAATTTGAAATCATCAATGTGGACCGTTGTACTCTATTTAGTGTTTTTAGAAGTCTAACTTGCTAGTTTAGCCTTCGTGCAACGTTTCGTATGGTAAAGAAGCGAATAGACCAAGTTATGTTCGAAAATGCACAAAAAAGTGAAAAGCTCATCTATGGAGAGAGTTGAGCAATTCCAAAGCTTCAATGTGGGCCGTTGTACTCAATTTAGTGTTCTTAGAAGTCTAACTTGGTACTTTAGCCTTCGTGCAACGTTTCGTAAGGTAAAGATGCGAATAAACCAGGTTATGTTGGAAATTACGCAAAAACGTTAAATGCTCGTCCATGGAGAGGGTTGAGCAATTCCAAAGCATCAATGTGGACCGTTGTACTCTATTTAGTGTTCTTAGAAGTCTAACTTGCTAGTTTTGCCCTCGTGCAATGTTTCGTAAGGTAAAGATGCGAATAGACCAAGTTAAGTTGGAAATTGCACAAAAACGTGAAAAGCTCGCCTATGGAGAGAGTTGAGCAATTCCAAAGCATCAATTTGGACCGTTGTCCTCTATTTAGTGTTGTTAGAAGTCTAACTTGCTAGTTTAGCCTTCGTACAACGTTTCGAATGGTAAAGATGCGAACAAACCAAGTTATGATGGGAATTGCACAAAAACGTCAAATGCTCGTCTATGGAGAGAGTTGAGCAATTCCAAAGCATCAATGTGGACCATTGTACTCTATTTAGTGTTCTTCAAAGTCTAACTTGGTACTTTAACCTTCGTGCAACGTTTCGAAAGGTAAAGATGCGAATAGACCAAGTTAAGTTGGAAATTGCACAAAAACGTGAAAAGCTCGCCTATGGAGAGAGTTGAGCAATTCCAAAGCATCAATTTGGACCGTTGTCCTCTATTTAGTTTTGTTAGAAGTCTAACTTGCTAGTTTAGCCTTCGTACAACGTTTCGTATGGTAAAGATGCGAACAGACCAAGTTATGATGGGAATTGCACAAAAACGTCAAATGCTCGTCTATGGAGAGAGTTGAGCAATTCCAAAGCATCAATGTGGAGCATTGTACTCTATTTAGTGTTCTTCAAATTCTAACTTGGTACTTTAACCTTCGTGCAACGTTTCGAAAGGTAAAGATGTGAATAGACCAAGTTATGTTGGAAAATGCACAAAAACGTGAAATGCTCGTCTATGGAGAGAGTTTTACAATTCCAAAGCATCAATGTGGACCGTTGTACTCTATTTAGTGTTCTTAGAAGTCTAACTTGCTAGTTTAGCCTTCGTGCAACGTTTCGTATGGTAAAGAAGCGAATAGACAAAGTTATGTTCGAAAAAGCATAAAAACGTGAAAAGCTCGTCTATGGTGAGAGTTGAGCAATTCGAAAGCATCAATATGGACCGGTGTACTCTATTTAGTGTTCTTAGAAGTCTAACTTGGTGCTTTAGCCTTCGTGCAACGTTTCGTAAGGTAAAGATGCGAATAGACCAAGTTATGTTGGAAATTGCGCAAAAACGTGAAATGCTCGTCTATGGAGAGAGTTGAGAAATTCCAAAGCATCAATGTGGACCGTTGTCCTCTATTTAGTGTTCTAAGAAGTCTAACTTGCTAGTTTAGCCCTCGTGCAACGTTTCGTAAGGTAAGGATGCGAATAGTGCAAGTTATGTTGGAAATTGCACAAAAACGTGAAAAGCTCGCCTATGGAGACAGTTGAGCTATTCCAAAGCATCAATGTGGACCGTTGTACTCTATTTAGTGTTCTCAGAAGTCTAACTTGCTAGTTTAGCTTTCGTGCAACGTTTCGTATGGTAAAGAAGCGAATAGACCAAGTTATGTTCGAAAATGCACAAAAACGTGAAAAGCTCGTCTATGGAGAGAGTCGAGCAATTCGAAAGCATCAATGTGGGACGTTGTACTCTATTTAGTGTTCTTAGAAGTCTAACTTGGTGCTTTAGCCTTCGTGCAACGTTTCGTAAGGTAAAGATGCGAATAGACCAAGTTATGTTGGGAATTACGCAAAAACGTGAAATGCTCGTCTATGGAGAGAGTTGAGCAATTCCAAATCATCAATGTGGACCGTTGTACTCTAGTTAGTGTTCTTAGAAGTCTAACTTGCTAGTTTAGCCCTCGTGCAACATTTCGTAAGTTAAAGATGCGAATAGACCAAGTTATCTTGGAAATTGCACAAAAACGTGAAAAGCTCGCCTATGGAGAGAGTTGAGCAATTCCAAAGCATCAATGTGGACCGTTGTACTCTATTCAGTGTTCTCAGAAGTCTAACTTGCTAGTTTAGCCTTCGTGCAACGTTTCGTATGGTAAAGAAGCGAATAGACCAAGTTATGTTCGAGAATGCGGAAAAAGTGAAAAGCTCGTCTATGGAGAGAGTTGAGCAATTCGAAAGCAGCAATGTGGAACGTTGTACTATTTTTAGTGTTCATAGAAGTCTAACTTGGTGCTTTAGCCTTCGTGCAACGTTTCGTAAGGTAAAGATGCGAATAGACCAAGTTATGTTGGAAATTACGCAAAAATGTGAAATGCTCGTCTATGGAGAGAGTTGAGCAATTCCAAATCATCAATGTGGACCGCTGTACTCTAGTTAGTGTTCTTAGAAGTCTAACTTGCTAGTTTAGCCTTCGTGCAACGTTTCGTATGGTAAAGAAGCGAATAGACCAAGTTATGTTCGAAAATGCTCAAAAACGTGAAAAGCTCGTCTATGAAGAGAGTTGAGCAATTCGAAATCATCAATGTGGACCGTTGTACTCTATTTAGTGTTCTTAGAAGTCTAACTTGCTAGTTTAGCCTTCGTGCAACGTTTCGTATGGTAAAGAAGCGAATAGACCAAGTTATGTTCGAAAATGCACAAAAAAGTGAAAAGCTCGTCCATGGAGAGAGTTGAGCAATTCCAAAGCTTCAATGTGGGCCGTTGTACTCAATTTAGTGTTCTTAGAAGTCTAACTTGGTACTGTAGCCTTCGTGCAACGTTTCGTAAGGTAAAGATGCGAATAAACCAAGTTATGTTGGAAATTACGGAAAAACGTTAAATACTCGTCCATGGAGAGGGTTGAGATTTTCCAAAGCATCAATTTGGACCGTTGTCCTCTATTTAGTGTTCTTAGAAGTCTAACTTGCTAGTTTAGCCTTCGTACAACGTTTCGTATGGTAAAGATGCGAACAGACCCAGTTATGTTGGGAATTGCACAAAAACGTCAAATGCTCGTCTACGGAGAGAGTTGAGCAATTACAAAGCATCAATGTGGACCGTTACACTCTATTTAGTGTTCTTCAAAGTCTAACTTGGTACTTTAACCTTCGTGCAACGTTTCGAAAGGTAAAGATGTGAATAAACCAAGTTATGTTGGAAAATGCACAAAAACGTGAAATGCTCGTCTATGGAGAGAGTTGAGCAATTCCAAAGCATCAATGTGGACCTTTGTACTCTATTTAGTGTTCTTAGAAGTCCAACTTGGTGCTTTAGCCTTCGTGCAACGTTTCGTAAGGTAAAGATGCGAATAGACCATGTTCTGTTGGAAATTGCGCTAAAACGTGAAATGCTCGTCTATGGAGAGAGTTGAGCAATTCCAAAGCATCAATGTGGATCGTTGTACTCTATTTATTGTTCTTAGAAGTCTAACTTGGTCCTATAGCCTTCATGCAACGTTTCGTAAGGTAAAGATGCCAATAGACCAAGTTATGTTGGAAATTGCGCAAAAACGTGAAATGCTCGTCTATGGAGACAGTTGAGCAATTCCAAAGCATCAATGTGGACCGTTGCACTCTATTTATTGTTCTTAGAAGTCTAACTTGCTAGTTTAGCCTTCGTGCAACGTTTCGTATGGTAAAGAAGCGAATAGACGAAGTTATGTTCGAAAATGCACAAAAACGTGAAAAGCTCGTCTATGGTGAGAGTTGAGCAATTCAAAAGCATCAATGTGGACCGGTGTACTCTATTTAGTGTTCGTAGAAGTCTAACTTGGTGCTTTAGCCTTCGTGCAACGTTTCGTAAGGTAAAGATGCGAATAGACCACGTTATGTTGGAAATTGCGCAAAAACGTGAAATGCTCGTCTATGGAGAGAGTTGAGCAATTCCAAAGCATCAATGTGGACCGTTGTACTCTATTTAGTGTTCTCAGAAGTCTAACTTGCTAGTTTAGCTTTCGTGCAACGTTTCGTATGGTAAAGAAGCGAATAGACCAAGTTATGTTCGAAAATGTACAAAAACGTGAAAAGCTCGTCTATGGAGAGAGTCGAGCAAATCGAAAGCATCAATGTGGAACGTTGTACTCTATATAGTGTTCTTAGAAGTCTAACTTGGTGCTTTAGCCTTCGTGCAACGTTTCGTAAGGTAAAGATGCGAATAGATCAAGTTATGTTGGGAATTACGCAAAAACGTGAAATGCTCGTCTATGGAGAGAGTTGAGCAATTCCAAATCATCAATGTGGACCGTTGTACTCTAGTTAGTGTTCTTAGAAGTCTAACTTGCTAGTTTAGCCCTCGTGCAACGTTTCGTAAGGTAAAGATGCGAATAGAGCAAGTTATGTTGGAAATTGCACAAAAACGTGAAAAGCTCACCTATGGAGAGAGTTGAGCAATTCCAAAGCATCAATGTGGACCGTTGTACTCTATTCAGTGTTCTCAGAAGTCTAACTTGCTAGTTTAGCCTTCGTGCAACGTTTCGTATGGTAAAGCAGCGAATATACCAAGTTATGTTCGAGAATGCGGAAAAAGTGAAAAGCTCGTCTATGGAGAGAGTTGAGCAATTCGAAAGCATCGATGTGGAATGTTGTACTATTTTTAGTGTTCATAGAAGTCTAACTTGGTGCTTTAGCCTTCGTGCAACGTTTCGTAAGGTAAAGATGCGAATAGACCAAGTTATGTTGGAAATTACGCAAAAACGTGAAATGCTCGTCTATGGAGAGAGTCGAGCAATTCGAAAGCATCAATGTGGAACGTTGTACTCTATATAGTGTTCTTAGAAGTCTAACTTGGTCCTATAGCCTTCATGCAACGTTTCGTAAGGTAAAGATGCCAATAGACCAAGTTATGTTGGAAATTGCGCAAAAACGTGAAATGCTCGTCTATGGAGACAGTTGAGCAATTCCAAAGCATCAATGTGGACCGTTGTACTCTATTTAGTGTTCTTAGAAGTCTAACTTGCTAGTTTATCCCTCGTGCAACGTTTCGTAAGGTAAAGATGCGAATAGACCAAGTTATGTTGGAAATTGCACAAAAACGTTTAAAGCTCGCCTATGGAGAGAGTTTTGCAATTCCAAAGCATCAATGTGGACCGTTGTACTCTATTTAGTGTTCTTAGAAGTCTAACTTGCTAGTTTAGCTTTCGTGCAACGTTTCGTATGGTAAAGAAGCGAATAGACGTAGTTATGTTCGAAAAAGCATAAAAACGTGAAAAGCTCGTCTATGGTGAGAGTTGAGCAATTCGAAAGCATCAATATGGACCGGTGTACTCTATTTAGTGTTCTTAGAAGTCTAACTTGGTGCTTTAGCCTTCGTGCAACGTTTCGTAAGGTAAAGATGCGAATAGACCAAGTTATGTTGGGAATTACGCAAAAACGTGAAATGCTCGTCTATGGAGAGAGTTGAGCAATTCCAAATCATCAATGTGGACCGTTGTACTCTAGTTAGTGTTCTTAGAAGTCTAACTTGCTAGTTTAGCCCTCGTGCAACATTTCGTAAGTTAAAGATGCGAATAGACCAAGTTATGTTGGAAATTGCACAAAAACGTTTAAAGCTCGCCTATGGAGAGAGTTTTGCGATTCCAAAGCATCAATGTGGACCGTTGTACTCTATTTAGTGTTCTTAGAAGTCTAACTTGCTAGTTTAGCCTTCGTGCAACGTTTCGTATGGTAAAGAAGCGAATAGACGAAGTTATGTTCGAAAAAGCATAAAAACGTGAAAAGCTCGTCTATGGTGAGAGTTGAGCAATTCGAAAGCATCAATATGGACCGGTGTACTCTATTTAGTGTTCTTAGAAGTCTAACTTGGTGCTTTAGCCTTCGTGCAACGTTTCGTAAGGAAAAGATGCGAATAGACCAAGTTATGTTGGAAATTGCGCAAAAACGTGAAATGCTCGTCTATGGAGAGAGTTGAGCAATTCCAAAGCATCAATGTGGACCGTTGTCCTCTATTTAGTGTTCTAAGAAGTCTAACTTGCTAGTTTAGCCCTCGTGCAACGTTTCGTAAGGTAAAGATGCGAATAGAGCAAGTTATGTTGGAAATTGCACAAAAACGTGAAAAGCTCGCCTATGGAGACAGTTGAGCTATTCCAAAGCATCAATGTGGACCGTTGTACTCTATTTAGTGTTCTCAGAAGTCTAACTTGCTAGTTTAGCTTTCGTGCAACGTTTCGTATGGTAAAGAAGCGAATAGACCAAGTTATGTTCGAAAATGCACAAAAATGTGAAAAGCTCGTCTATGGAGAGAGTCGAGCAATTCGAAAGCATCAATGTGGAACGTTGTACTCTATTTAGTGTTCTTAGAAGTCTAACTTGGTGCTTTAGCCTTCGTGCAACGTTTCGTAAGGTAAAGATGCGAATAGACCAAGTTATGTTGGGAATTACGCAAAAACGTGAAATGCTCGTCTATGGAGAGAGTTGAGCAATTCCAAATCATCAATGTGGACCGTTGTACTCTAGTTAGTGTTCTTAGAAGTCTAATTTGCTAGTTTAGCCCTCGTGCAACATTTCGTAAGTTAAAGATGCGAATAGACCAAGTTATGTTGGAAATTGCACAAAAACGTTTAAAGCTCGCCTATGGAGAGAGTTTTGCGATTCCAAAGCATCAATGTGGACCGTTGTACTCTATTTAGTGTTCTTAGAAGTCTAACTTGCTAGTTTAGCCTTCGTGCAACGTTTCGTATGGTAAAGAAGCGAATAGACGAAGTTATGTTCGAAAAAGCATAAAAACGTGAAAAGCTCGTCTATGGTGAGAGTTGAGCAATTCGAAAGCATCAATATGGACCGGTGTACTCTATTTAGTGTTCTTAGAAGTCTAACTTGGTGCTTTAGCCTTCGTGCAACGTTTCGTAAGGAAAAGATGCGAATAGACCAAGTTATGTTGGAAATTGCGCAAAAACGTGAAATGCTCGTCTATGGAGAGAGTTGAGCAATTCCAAAGCATCAATGTGGACCGTTGTCCTCTATTTAGTGTTCTAAGAAGTCTAACTTGCTAGTTTAGCCCTCGTGCAACGTTTCGTAAGGTAAAGATGCGAATAGAGCAAGTTATGTTGGAAATTGCACAAAAACGTGAAAAGCTCGCCTATGGAGACAGTTGAGCTATTCCAAAGCATCAATGTGGACCGTTGTACTCTATTTAGTGTTCTCAGAAGTCTAACTTGCTAGTTTAGCTTTCGTGCAACGTTTCGTATGGTAAAGAAGCGAATAGACCAAGTTATGTTCGAAAATGCACAAAAATGTGAAAAGCTCGTCTATGGAGAGAGTCGAGCAATTCGAAAGCATCAATGTGGAACGTTGTACTCTATTTAGTGTTCTTAGAAGTCTAACTTGGTGCTTTAGCCTTCGTGCAACGTTTCGTAAGGTAAAGATGCGAATAGACCAAGTTATGTTGGGAATTACGCAAAAACGTGAAATGCTCGTCTATGGAGAGAGTTGAGCAATTCCAAATCATCAATGTGGACCGTTGTACTCTAGTTAGTGTTCTTAGAAGTCTAACTTGCTAGTTTAGCCCTCGTGCAACATTTCGTAAGTTAAAGACGCGAATAGACCAAGTTATCTTGGAAATTGCACAAAAACGTGAAAAGCTCGCCTATGGAGAGAGTTGAGCAATTCCAAAGCATCAATGTGGACCGTTGTACACTATTCAGTGTTCTCAGAAGTCTAACTTGCTAGTTTAGCCTTCGTGCAACGTTTCGTATGGTAAAGAAGCGAATAGACCAAGTTATGTTCGAGAATGCGGAAAAAGTGAAAAGCTCGTCTATGGAGAGAGTTGAGCAATTCGAAAGCAGCAATGTGGAACGTTGTACTATTTTTAGTGTTCATAGAAGTCTAACTTGGTGCTTTAGCCTTCGTGCAACGTTTCGTAAGGTAAAGATGCGAATAGACCAAGTTATGTTGGAAATTACGCAAAAACGTGAAATGCTCGTCTATGGAGAGAGTTGAGCAATTCCAAATCATCAATGTGGACCGTTGTACTCTAGTTAGTGTTCTTAGAAGTCTAACTTGCTAGTTTAGCCTTCGTGCAACGTTTCGTATGGTAAAGAAGCGAATAGACCAAGTTATGTTCGAGAATGCGGAAAAAGTGAAAAGCTCGTCTATGGAGAGAGTTGAGCAATTCGAAAGCAGCAATGTGGAACGTTGTACTATTTTTAGTGTTCATAGAAGTCTAACTTGGTGCTTTAGCCTTCGTGCAACGTTTCGTAAGGTAAAGATGCGAATAGACCAAGTTATGTTGGAAATTACGCAAAAACGTGAAATGCTCGTCTATGGAGAGAGTTGAGCAATTCCAAATCATCAATGTGGACCGTTGTACTCTATTTAGTGTTCTTCAAAGTCTAACTTGGTACTTTAACCTTCGTGCAACGTTTCGAAAGGTAAAGATGTGAATAGACCAAGTTATGTTGGAAAATGCACAAAAACGTGAAATGCTCGTCTATGGAGAGAGTTGAGCAATTCCAAAGCATCAATGTGGACCTTTGTACTCTATTTACTGTTCTTAAAAGTCTAACTTGGTGCTTTAGCCTTCGTGCAACGTTTCGTAAGGTAAAGATGCGAATAGACCAAGTTCTGTTGGAAATTGCGCTAAAACGTGAAATGCTCGTCTATGGAGAGAGTTGAGCAATTCCAAAGCATCAATGTGGACCGTTGTAATCTATTTATTGTTCTTAGAAGTCTAACTTGGTCCTATAGCCTTCATGCAACGTTTCGTAAGGTAAAGATGCCAATAGACCAAGTTATGTTGGAAATTGCGCAAAAACGTGAAATGCTCGTCTATGGAGACAGTTGAGCAATTCCAAAGCATCAATGTGGACCGTTGTACTCTATTTAGTGTTCTTAGAAGTCTAACTTGCTAGTTTATCCCTCGTGCAACGTTTCGTAAGGTAAAGATGCGAATAGACCAAGTTATGTTGGAAATTGCACAAAAACGTTTAAAGCTCGCCTATGGAGAGAGTTTTGCAATTCCAAAGCATCAATGTGGACCGTTGTACTCTATTTAGTGTTCTTAGAAGTCTAACTTGCTAGTTTAGCCTTCGTGCAACGTTTCGTATGGTAAAGAAGCGAATAGACGAAGTTATGTTCGAAAAAGCATAAAAACGTGAAAAGCTCGTCTATGGTGAGAGTTGAGCAATTCGAAAGCATCAATATGGACCGGTGTACTCTATTTAGTGTTCTTAGAAGTCTAACTTGGTGCTTTAGCCTTCGTGCAACGTTTCGTAAGGTAAAGATGCGAATAGACCAAGTTATGTTGGAAATTGCGCAAAAACGTGAAATGCTCGTCTATGGAGAGAGTTGAGCAATTCCAAAGCATCAATGTGGACCGTTGTCCTCTATTTAGTGTTCTAAGAAGTCTAACTTGCTAGTTTAGCCCTCGTGCAACGTTTCGTAAGGTAAAGATGCGAATAGAGCAAGTTATGTTGGAAATTGCACAAAAACGTGAAAAGCTCGCCTATGGAGACAGTTGAGCTATTCCAAAGCATCAATGTGGACCGTTGTACTCTATTTAGTGTTCTCAGAAGTCTAACTTGCTAGTTTAGCTTTCGTGCAACGTTTCGTATGGTAAAGAAGCGAATAGACCAAGTTATGTTCGAAAATGCACAAAAACGTGAAAAGCTCGTCTATGGAGAGAGTCGAGCAATTCGAAAGCATCAATGTGGAACGTTGTACTCTATTTAGTGTTCTTAGAAGTCTAACTTGGTGCTTTAGCCTTCGTGCAACGTTTCGTAAGGTAAAGATGCGAATAGACCAAGTTATGTTGGGAATTACGCAAAAACGTGAAATGCTCGTCTATGGAGAGAGTTGAGCAATTCCAAATCATCAATGTGGACCGTTGTACTCTAGTTAGTGTTCTTAGAAGTCTAACTTGCTAGTTTAGCCCTCGTGCAACATTTCGTAAGTTAAAGATGCGAATAGACCAAGTTATCTTGGAAATTGCACAAAAACGTGAAAAGCTCGCCTATGGAGAGAGTTGAGCAATTCCAAAGCATCAATGTGGACCGTTGTACTCTATTCAGTGTTCTCAGAAGTCTAACTTGCTAGTTTAGCCTTCGTGCAACGTTTCGTATGGTAAAGAAGCGAATAGACCAAGTTATGTTCGAGATTGCGGAAAAAGTGAAAAGCTCGTCTATGGAGAGAGTTGAGCAATTCGAAAGCAGCAATGTGGAACGTTGTACTATTCTTAGTGTTCATAGAAGTCTAACTTGGTGCTTTAGCCTTCGTGCAACGTTTCGTAAGGTAAAGATGCGAATAGACCAAGTTATGTTGGAAATTGCGCAAAAACGTGAAATGCTCGTCTATGGAGAGAGTTGAGCAATTCCAAAGCATCAATGTGGACCGTTGTCCTCTATTTAGTGTTCTAAGAAGTCTAACTTGCTAGTTTAGCCCTCGTGCAACGTTTCGTAAGGTAAAGATGCGAATAGAGCAAGTTATGTTGGAAATTGCACAAAAACGTGAAAAGCTCGCCTATGGAGACAGTTGAGCTATTCCAAAGCATCAATGTGGACCGTTGTACTCTATTTAGTGTTCTCAGAAGTCTAACTTGCTAGTTTAGCTTTCGTGCAACGTTTCGTATGGTAAAGAAGCGAATAGACCAAGTTATGTTCGAAAATGCACAAAAACGAGAAAAGCTCGTCTATGGAGAGAGTCGAGCAATTCGAAAGCATCAATGTGGAACGTTGTACTCTATTTAGTGTTCTTAGAAGTCTAACTTGGTGCTTTAGCCTTCGTGCAACGTTTCGTAAGGTAAAGATGCGAATAGACCAAGTTATGTTGGGAATTACGCAAAAACGTGAAATGCTCGTCTATGGAGAGAGTTGAGCAATTCCAAATCATCAATGTGGACCGTTGTACTCTAGTTAGTGTTCTTAGAAGTCTAACTTGCTAGTTTAGCCCTCGTGCAACATTTCGTAAGTTAAAGATGCGAATAGACCAAGTTATCTTGGAAATTGCACAAAAACGTGAAAAGCTCGCCTATGGAGAGAGTTGAGCAATTCCAAAGCATCAATGTGGACCGTTGTACTCTATTCAGTGTTCTCAGAAGTCTAACTTGCTAGTTTAGCCTTCGTGCAACGTTTCGTATGGTAAAGAAGCGAATAGACCAAGTTATGTTCGAGAATGCGGAAAAAGTGAAAAGCTCGTCTATGGAGAGAGTTGAGCAATTCGAAAGCAGCAATGTGGAACGTTGTACTATTTTTAGTGTTCATAGAAGTCTAACTTGGTGCTTTAGCCTTCGTGCAACGTTTCGTAAGGTAAAGATGCGAATAGACCAAGTTATGTTGGAAATTACGCAAAAACGTGAAATGCTCGTCTATGGAGAGAGTTGAGCAATTCCAAATCATCAATGTGGACCGTTGTACTCTAGTTAGTGTTCTTAGAAGTCTAACTTGCTAGTTTAGCCTTCGTGCAACGTTTCGTATGGTAAAGAAGCGAATAGACCAAGTTATGTTCGAAAATGCTCAAAAACGTGAAAAGCTCGTCTATGGAGAGAGTTGAGCAATTCGAAATCATCAATGTGGACCGTTGTACTCTATTTAGTGTTCTTAGAAGTCTAACTTGCTAGTTTAGCCTTCGTGCAACGTTTCGTATGGTAAAGAAGCGAATAGACCAAGTTATGTTCGAAAATGCACAAAAAAGTGAAAAGCTCGTCCATGGAGAGAGTTGAGCAATTCCAAAGCTTCAATGTGGGCCGTTGTACTCAATTTAGTGTTCTTAGAAGTCTAACTTGGTACTTTAGCCTTCGTGCAACGTTTCGTAAGGTAAAGATGCGAATAAACCAAGTTATGTTGGAAATTACGCAAAAACGTTAAATGCTCGTCCATGGAGAGGGTTGAGCAATTCCAAAGCATCAATTTCGACCGTTGTCCTCTATTTAGTGTTCTTAGAAGTCTAACTTGCTAGTTTAGCCTTCGTACAACGTTTCATATGGCAAAGATGCGAACAGACCAAGTTATGTTGGGAATTGCACAAAAACGTCAAATGCTCGTCTACGGAGAGAGTTGAGCAATTCCAAAGTATCAATGTGGACCGTTGTACTCTATTTAGTGTTCTTCAAAGTCTAACTTGGTACTTTAACCTTTGTGCAACGTTTCTAAAGGTAAAGATGTGAATAGACCAAGTTATGTTGGAAAATACACAAAAACGTGAAATACTCGTCTATGGAGAGAGTTGAGCAATTCCAAAGCATCAATGTGGACCTTTGTACTCTATTTAGTTTTCTTAGAAGTCTAACTTGGTGCTTTAGCCTTCGTGCAACGTTTCGTAAGGTAAAGATGCGAATAGACCAAGTTCTGTTGGAAATTGCGCCAAAACGTGAAATGCTTGTCTATGGAGAGAGTTGAGCAATTCCAAAGCATCAATGTGGACCGTTGTACTCTATTTATTGTTCTTAGAAGTCTAACTTGGTCCTATGGCCTTCATGCAACGTTTCGTAAGGTACAGATGCCAATAGACCAAGTTATGTTGGAAATTGCGCAAAAACGTGAAATGCTCGTCTATGGAGACAGTTGAGCAATTCCAAAGCATCAATGTGGACTGTGGACCGTTGTACTCTATTTAGTGTTCTTAGAAGTCTAACTTGCTAGTTTATCCCTCGTGCAACGTTTCTTAAGGTAAAGATGCGAATAGACCAAGTTATGTTGGAAATTACACAAAAACGTTTAATGCTCGCCTATGGAGAGAGTTTTGCAATTCCAAAGCATCAATGCGGACCGTTGTACTCTATTTAGTGTTCTTAGAAGTCTAACTTGCTAGTTTAGCCTTCGTGCAACGTTTCGTATGGTAAAGAAGCGAATAGACCAAATTATGTTCGAAAATGCACAAAAACGTGAAAAGCTCGTCTATGGTGAGAGTTGAGCAATTCGAAAGCATCAATGTGGACCGGTGTACTCTATTTAGTGTTCTTAGAAGTCTAACTTGGTGCTTTAGCCTTCGTGCAACGTTTCGTAAGCTAAAGATGCGAATAGACCAAGTTATGTTGGAAATTACGCAAAAACGTGAAATGCTCGTCTATGGAGAGAGTTGAGCAATTCCAAAGCATCAATGTGGACCGTTGTCCTCTATTTAGTGTTCTTAGAAGTCTAACTTGGTGATTTAGCCTTCGTGCAACGTTTCGTAAGCTAAAGATGCGAATAGACCAAGTTATGTTGGAAATTGCGCAAAAACGTGAAATGCTCGTCTATGGAGAGAGTTGAGCAATTCCAAAGCATCAATGTGGACCGTTGTCCTCTATTTAGTGTTCTAAGAAGTCTAACTTGCTAGTTTGGCCCTCGTGCAACGTTTCGTAAGGTAAAGATGCGAATAAACCAAGTTATGTTGGAAATTGCACAAAAACGTGAAAAGCTCGCCTATGGAGACAGTTGAGCTATTCCAAAGCATCAATGTGGACTGTTGTACTCTATTTAGTGTTCTCAGAAGTCTAACTTGCTAGTTTAGCCTTCGTGCAACGTTTCGTATGTTAAAGAAGCGAATAGACCAAGTTATGTTCGGAAATGCACAAAAACGTGAAAAGCTCGTCTATGGAGAGAGTTGAGCAATTCGAAAGCATCAATATGGAACGTTGTACTCTATTTAGTGTTCTTAGAAGTCTAACTTGGTGCTTTTGCCTTCGTGCAACGTTTCGTAAGGTAAAGATGCGAATAGACCAAGTTATGTTGGGAATTACGCAAAAACGTGAAATGCTCGTCTATGGAGAGAGTTGAGCAATTCCAAATCATCAATGTGGACCGTTGTACTCTAGTTAGTGTTCTTAGAAGTCTAACTTGCTAGTTTAGCCTTCGTGCAACGTTTTGTAAGGTAAAGATGAGAATAAACCAAGTTATGTTGGAAATTACGCAAAAACGTTAAATGTTCATCTATGGAGAGAGTTGAGCAATTCCAAAGCATCAATGTGAACCGTTGTACTCTATTTAGTGTTCTTAGAAGTCTAACTTGCTAGCTTAGCCCTCATGCAACGTTTCGTAAGGTAAAGATGCGAATAGACCAAGTTCTGTTGGAAATTGCGCCAAAACGTGAAATGCTCGTCTATGGAGAGAGTTGAGCAATTCCAAAGCATCAATGTGGACCGTTGTACTCTATTTATTGTTCTTAGAAGTCTAACTTGGTCCTATGGCCTTCATGCAACGTTTCGTAAGGTACAGATGCCAATAGACCAAGTTATGTTGGAAATTGCGCAAAAACGTGAAATGCTCGTCTATGGAGACAGTTGAGCAATTCCAAAGCATCAATGTGGACTGTGGACCGTTGTACTCTATTTAGTGTTCTTAGAAGTCTAACTTGCTAGTTTATCCCTCGTGCAACGTTTCGTAAGGTAAAGATGCGAATAGACCAAGTTATGTTGGAAATTGCACAAAAACGTTTAATGCTTGCCTATGGAGAGAGTTTTGCAATTCCAAAGCATCAATGCGGACCGTTGTACTCTATTTAGTGTTCTTAGAAGTCTAACTTGCTAGTTTAGCCTTCGTGCAACGTTTCGTATGGTAAAGAAGCGAATAGACCAAGTTATGTTCGAAAATGCACAAAAACGTGAAAAGCTCGTCTATGGTGAGAGTTGAGCAATTCGAAAGCATCAATGTGGACCGGTGTACTCTATTTAGTGTTCTTAGAAGTCTAACTTGGTGCTTTAGCCTTCGTGCAACGTTTCGTAAGCTAAAGATGCGAATAGACCAAGTTATGTTGGAAATTGCGCAAAAACGTGAAATGCTCGTCTATGGAGAGAGTTGAGCAATCCCAAAGCATCAATGTCGACCGTTGTCCTCTATTTAGTGTTCTTAGAAGTCTAACTTGGTGCTTTAGCCTTCGTGCAACGTTTCGTAAGCTAAAGATGCGAATAGACCAAGTTATGTTGGAAATTGCACAAAAACGTGAAATGCTCGTCTATGGAGAGAGTTGAGCAATTCCAAAGCATCAATGTGGACCGTTGTCCTCTATTTAGTGTTCTAAGAAGTCTAACTTGCTAGTTTGGCCCTCGTGCAACGTTTCATAAGGTAAAGATGCGAATAAACCAAGTTATGTTGGAAATTGCACAAAAACGTGAAAAGCTCGCCTATGGAGACAGTTGAGCTATTCCAAAGCATCAATGTGGACTGTTGTACTCTATTTAGTGTTCTCAGAAGTCTAACTTGCTAGTTTAGCCTTCGTGCAACGTTTCGTATGTTAAAGAAGCGAATAGACCAAGTTATGTTCGAAAATGCACAAAAACGTGAAAAGCTCGTCTATGGAGAGAGTTGAGCAATTCGAAAGCATCAATATGGAACGTTGTACTCTATTTAGTGTTCTTAGAAGTCTAACTTGGTGCTTTTGCCTTTGTGCAACGTTTCGTAAGGTAAAGATGCGAATAGACCAAGTTATGTTGGGAATTACGCAAAAACGTGAAATGCTCGTCTATGGAGAGAGTTGAGCAATTCCAAATCATCAATGTGGACCGTTGTACTCTAGTTAGTGTTCTTAGAAGTCTAACTTGCTAGTTTAGCCTTCGTGCAACGTTTTGTAAGGTAAAGATGAGAATAAACCAAGTTATGTTGGAAATTACGCAAAAACGTTAAATGTTCATCTATGGAGAGAGTTGAGCAATTCCAAAGCATCAATGTGAACCGTTGTACTCTATTTAGTGTTCTTAGAAGTCTAACTTGCTAGCTTAGCCCTCATGCAACGTTTCGTAAGGTAAAGATGCGAATAGACCAAGTTAAGTTGGAAATTGCACAAAAACGTGAAAAGCTCGCCTATGGAGAGAGTTGAGCAATTCCAAAGCATCAATGTGGACCGTTGTCCTCTATTTAGTGTTCGTAGAAGTCTAACTTGGTACTTTAGCCTTCGTGCAACGTTTCGTAAGGTAAAGATGCGAATAGACCAAGTTATGTTCGAAAATGCACAAAAACGTGAAAAGCTCATCTATGGACAGAGTTGAGCAATTCGAAACCATCAATGTGGACCGTTGTACTCTATTTAGTGTTCTTAGAAGTCTAACTTGGTACTTTAGCCTTCGTGCAACGTTTCGTAAGGTAAAGATGCGAATAAACCAAGTTATGTTGGAAATTACGCAAAAACGTTAAATGTTCATCTATTGAGAGAGTTGAGCAATTACAAAGCATCAATGTGGACCGTTGTACTCTATTTAGTGTTCTTAGAAGTCTAACTTGCTAGCTTAGCCCTCGTGCAACGTTTCGTAAGGTAAAGATGCGAATAGACCAAGTTAAGTTGGAAATTGCACAAAAACGTGAAAAGCTCGCCTATGGAGAGAGTTGAGCAATTCCAAAGCATCAATGTGGACCGTTGTCCTCTATTTAGTGTTCTTAGAAGTCTAACTTGCTAGTTTAGCCTTCGTACAACGTTTCGTATGGTAAAGATGCGAAAAAACCAAGTTATGTTGGGAATTGCGCAAAAACGTCAAATGCTCGTCTATGGAGAGAGTTGAGCAATTCCAAAGCATAAATGTGGACCGTTTTCCTCTATTTAGTGTTCTTAGAAGTCTAACTTGGTGCTTTAGCCTTCGTGCAACGTTTCGTAAGGTAAAGATGCGAATAGACCAAGTTCTGTTGGAAATTGCGCTAAAACGTGAAATGCTCGTCTATGGAGAGAGTTGAGCAATTCCAAAGCATCAATGTGGACCGTTGTACTCTATTTATTGTTCTTAGAAGTCTAACTTGGTCCTATAGCCTTCATGCAACGTTTCGTAAGGTAACGATGCCAATAGACCAAGTTATGTAGGAAATTACGCAAAAACGTGAAATGCTCGCCTATGGAGAGAGTTGAGCAATTCCAAAGCATCAATGTGGACCGTTGTCCTCTATTTAGTGTTCTTAGAAGTCTAACTTGCTAGTTTAGCCTTCGTACAACGTTTCGTATGGTAAAGATGCGAACAAACCAAGTTATGTTGGGAATTGCGCAAAAACGTCAAATGCTCGTCTATGGAGAGAGTTGAGCAATTCCAAAGCATCAATGTGGACCGTTGTACTCTATTTAGTGTTCTTCGAAGTCTAACTTGGTTTTTTAACCTTCGTGCAACGTTTCGAAAGGTAAAGATGTGAATAGACCAAGTTATGTTGGAAATTGCACAAAAATGTAACAAGCACGTATATGGAGAGAGTTGAGCAATTCCAAAGCATCAATGTGGACCGTTGTACTCTATTTATTATTCTTAGAAGTCTAACTCGGTAGTTTAGCCTTCGTGCAACGTTTCGTATGGTAAAGAAGCGAATAGACCAAGTTATGTTCGAAAATGCACAAAAACGTGAAAAACTCGTCTATGGAGAGAGTTCAGCAATTCGAAAGCATCAATGTGGACCGTTGTACTCTATTTAGTGTTCTTAGAAGTCTAACTTGGTGCTTTAGCCTTCGTGCAACGTTTCGTAAGGTAAAGATGCGAATGGACCAAGTTACGTTGGAAAATACGCAAAAACGTGAAATGCTCGTCTATGGAGAGAGTTGAGCAATTCCAAATCATCAATCTGGACCCTTGTACTCTATTTAGTGTTCTTAGAAGTCTAACTTGCTAGTTTAGCCTTCGTGCAACGTTTCGTATGGTAAAGAAGCGAATAGACCAAGTTATGTTCGAAAATGAACGAAAAAGTGAAAAGCTCGTCTATGGAGAGAGTTGAGCAATTCCAAAGCTTCAATGTGGGCCGTTGTACTCAATTTAGTGTTCTTAGAAGTCTAACTTGGTACTTTAGCCTTCGTGCAACGTTTCGTAAGGTAAAGATGCGAATAAACCAAGTTATGTTGGAAATTACGCAAAAACGTTAAATGCTCGTCTATGGAGAGAGTTGAGCAATTCCAAAGCATCAATGTGGACCGTTGTACTCTATTTAGTGTTCTTAGAAGTCTAACTTGCTAGTTTTGCCCTCAGGCAACGTTTCGTAAGGTAAAGATGCGAATAGACCAAGTTAAGTTGGAAATTGCACAAAAACGTGAAAAGCTCGCCTATGAAGAGAGTTGAGCAATTCCAAAGCATCAATTTGGACCGTTGTCCTCTATTTAGTGTTCTTAGAAGTCTAACTTGCTAGTTTAGCCTTCGTACAACGATTCGTATGGTAAAGATGCGAACAAACCAAGTTATGTTGGGAATTGCGCAAAAACGTCAAATGCTCGTCTTTGGAGAGAGTTGAGCAATTCCAAAGCATCAATGTGGACCGGTGCACTCTATTAAGTGTTCTTCGAATTCTAACTTGGTTTTTTAACCTTCGTGCAACGTTTCGAAAGGTAAATATGTGAATAGACCAAGTTATGTTGGAAATTGCACAAAAACGTGACAAGCTCGTATATGGGGAGAGTTGAGCAATTCCAAAGCATCAATGTGGACCGTTGTACTCTATTTATTATTCTTAGAAGTCTAACTCGGTAGTTTAGCCTTCGTGCAACGTTTCGTATGGTAAAGAAGCGAATAGACCAAGTTATGTTCGAAAATGCATAAAAACGTGAAAAAACTCGTCTATGGAGAGAGTTCAGCAATTCGAAAGCATCAATGTGGACCGTTGTACTCTATTTAGTGTTCTTAGAAGTCTAACTTGGTGCTTTAGCCTTCGTGCAACGTTTCGTAAGGTAAAGATGCGAATGGACCAAGTTATTTTGGAAAATACGCAAAAACGTGAAATGCTCGTATATGGAGAGAGTTGAGCAATTACAAATCATCAATGTGGACCGTTGTACTCTATTTAGTGTTCTTAGAAGTCTAACTTGCTAGTTTAGCCTTCGTGCAACGTTTCGTATGGTAAAGAAGCGAATAGACCAAGTTATATTCGAAAATGAACAAAAAAGTGAAAAGCTCGTCTATGGAGAGAGTTGAGCAATTCCAAAGCTTCAATGTGGGCCGTTGTACTCAATTTAGTGTTCTTAGAAGTCTAACTTGGTACTTTAACCTTCATGCAACGTTTCGTAAGGTAAAGATGCGAATACACCAAGTTATGTTGGAAATTACGCAAAAACGTTAAATGCTCGTCTATGGAGAGGGTTGAGCAATTCCAAAGCATCAATGTGGACCGTTGTACTCTATTTAGTTTTCTTAGAAGTCTAACTTGCTAGTTTTGCCCTCATGCAACGTTTCGTAAGGTAAAGATGCGAATAGACCAAGTTTAGTTGGAAATTGCACAAAAACGTGAAAAGCTCGCCTTTGGAGAGAGGTGAGCAATTCCAAAGCATCAATTTGGACCGTTGTCCTCTATTTAGTGTTCTTAGAAGTCTAACTTGCTAGTTTAGCCTTGGTACAACGTTTCGTATGGTAAAGATGCGAACAGACCAAGTTATGTTGGGAATTGCACAAAAACGTCAAATGCTCGTCTATGGAGAGAGTTGAGCACTTCCAAAGCATCAATGTGGACCGTTGTACTCTATTTAGTGTTCTTCGAAGTCTAACTTGGTTTTTTAACCTTCGTGCAACGTTTCGAAAGGTAAAGATGTGAATAGACCAAGTTATGTTGGAAATTGCACAAAAACGTGACAAGCTCGTATATGGAGAGAGTTGAGCAATTCCAAAGCATCAATGTGGACCGTTGTACTCTATTTATTATTCTTAGAAGTCTGACTCGGTAGTTTAGCCTTCGTGCAACGTTTCGTATGGTAAAGAAGCGAATAGACCAAGTTATGTTCGAAAATGCACAAAAACGTGAAAAACTCGTCTATGGAGAGAGTTCAGCAATTCGAAAGCATCAATGTGGACCGTTGTACTCTATTTAGTGTTCTTAGAAGTCTAACTTGGTGCCTTAGCCTTCGTGCAACGTTTCGTAAGGTAAAGATGCGAAGGGATCAAGTTATGTTGGAAAATACGCAAAAACGTTAAATGCTCGTCTATGGAGAGAGTTGAGCAATTCCAAAGCGTGAATGTGGACCGTTGTCCTCTATTTAGTGTTCCTAGAAGTCTAACTTGCTAGTTTAGCCTTCGTACAACGTTTCGTATGGTAAAGATGCGAACAAACCAAGTTATGTTGGGAATTGCGCAAAAACGTGAAATGCTCGTCTATGGAGAGAGTTGAGCAATTCCAAAGCATCAATGTGGACCGTTGTACTCTATTTAGTATTCTTAGAAGTCTAACTTGCTAGTTTTGCCCTCGTGCAACGTTTCGTAAGGTAAAGATGCGAGTAGACCAAGTTAAGTTGAAAATTACACAAAAACGTGAAAAGCTCGCCTATGGAGAGAGTTGAGCAATTCCAAAGCATCAATTTGGACCGTTGTCCTCTATTTAGTGTTCTTAGAAGTCTAACTTGCTAGTTTAGCCTTGGTACAACGTTCCGTATGGTAAAGATGCGAACAGACCAAGTTATGTTGGGAATTGCACAAAAACGTCAAATGCTCGTCCATGGAGAGAGCTGAGCAATTCCAAAGCATCAATGTGGACCGTTGTACTCTATTTAGTGTTCTTCGAAGTCTAACTTGGTGCTTTAGCCTTCGTGCAACGTTTCGTAAGGTAAAGATGCGAATAGACCAAGTTATGTTGGAAATTGCGCTAAAACGTGAAATGCTCGTCTATGGAGAGAGTTGAGCAATTCCAAAGCATCAATGTGGACCGTTGTACTCTATTTATTGTTCTTAGAAGTCTAACTTGGTCCTATAGCCTTCATGCAACGTTTCGTAAGGTAAAGTTGCCAATAGACCAAGTTATGTTGGAAATTGCGCAAAAACGTGAAATGCTCGTCTAAGGAGAGAGTTGAGCAATTCCAAAGCATCAATGTGGACCGTTGTACTCTATTTAGTGTTCTTAGAAGTCTAACTTGCTAGTTTAGCCCTCGTGCAACGTTTCGTATGGTAAAGATGCGAATTGACCAAGTTATGTTGGAAATTGCGCTTAAACGTGAAATGCTCGTCTATGGAGAGAGTTGAGCAATTCCAAAGCATCAATGTGGACCGTTGTACTCTATTTATTGTTCTTAGAAGTCTAACTTGGTCCTATAGCCTTCATGCAACGTTTCGTAAGGTAAAGTTGCCAATAGACCAAGTTATGTTGGAAATTACGCAAAAACGTGAAATGCTCGTCTAAGGAGAGAGTTGAGCAATTCCAAAGCATCAATGTGGACCGTTGTACTCTATTTAGTGTTCTTAGAAGTCTAACTTGCTAGTTTAGCCCTCGTGCAACGTTTCGTATGGTAAAGATGCGAATTGACCAAGTTATGTTGGAAATTGCACAAAAACGTTTAAAGCTCGCCTATGGAGAGAGTTGAGCAATTCCAAAGCATCAATGTGGACCGTTGTACTCTATTTAGTGTTCTTAGAAGTCTAACTTGCTAGTTTAGCTTTCGTGCAACGTTTCGTATGGTAAAGAAGCGAATAGACCAAGTTATGTTCGAAAATGCACAAAAACGTGAAAAGCTCGTCTATGGAGAGAGTTGAGCAATTCGAAAGCATGAATGTGGACCGTTGTACTCTATTTAGTGTTCTTAGAAGTCTAACTTGCTAGTTTAGCCTTCGTGCAAAGTTTCGTATGGTAAAGAAGCGAATAGACCAAGTTATGTTCGAAAATGCACAAAAACGTGAAAAGCTCGTCTATGGAGAGAGTTGAGCAATTCGAAAGCATCAATGTGGACCGGTGTACTCTATTTAGTGTTCTCAGAAGTCTAACTTGCTAGTTTAGCCTTCGTGCAACGTTTCGTATGGTAAATAAGCGAATAGACCAAGTTATGTTCGAAAATGCACAAAAACATGAAAAGCTCGTCTATGGAGAGAGTTGAGCAATTCGAAAGCATCAATGTGGAACGTTGTACTCTGTTTAGTGTTCTTAGAAGTCTAACTTGGTGCTTTAGCCTTCGTGGAACGTTTCGTAAGGTAAAGATGCGAATAGACCACGTTATATTGGAAATTACGCAAAAACGTGAAATGCTCGTCTATGGAGAGAGTTGAGCAATTCGAAAGCATCAATGTGGACCGTTGTACTCTATTTAGTGTTCTTAGAAGTCTAACTTGGTGCTTTAGCCTTCGTGCAACGTTTCGTAAGGTAAAGATGCGAATAGACCAAGTTATGTTGGAAATTGCGCAAAAACGTGAAATGCTCGTCTATGGAGAGAGTTGAGCAATTCCAAATAATCAATGTGGAACGTTGTACTCTGTTTAGTGTTCTTAGAAGTCTAACTTGGTGCTTTAGCCCTCGTGCAACGTTTCGAAAGGTAAAGATGTGAATAGACCAAGTTATGTTGGAAACTACACAAAAACGTGACAAGCTCGTCTATGGAGAGAGTTGAGCAATTCCAAAGCATCAATGTGGACCGTTGTACTCTATTTATTATTCTTAGAAGTCTAACTTGGTAGTTTAGCCTTCGTGCAACGTTTCGTATGGTAAAGAAGCGAATAGACCAAGTTATGTTCGAAAATGCACAAAAAAGTGAAAAGCTCGTCTATGGAGAGAGTTGAGCAATTCCAAAGCTTCAATGTGGGCCGTTGTACTCTGTTTAGTGTTCTTAGAAGTCTAACTAGGTACTTTAGCCTTCGTGCAACGTTTCGTAAGGCAAAGATGCGAATAAACCAAGTCATTTTGGAAATTACGCAAAAACGTTAAATGCTCGTCTATGGAGAGAGTTGAGCAATTCCAAAGCATCAATGTGGACCGTTGTACTCTATTTAGTGTTCTTAGAAGTCTAACTTGGTACTTTAACCTTCGTGCAACGTTTCGAAAGGTAAAGATGTGAATAGACCAAGTTATGTTGGAAAATGCACAAAAACGTGAAATGCTCATCTATGGAGAGAGTTGAGCAATTCGAAAGCATCAATGTGGACCGCTGTACTCTATTTAGTGTTCTTAGAAGTCTAACTTTGTGCTTTAACCTTCGTGCAACGTTTCGTAAGGTAAAGATGCGAATAGACCAAGTTCTGTTGGAAATTGCGCTAAAACAAGAAATGCTCGTCTATGAAGAGAGTTGAGCAATTCCAAAGCATCAATGTGGACCGTTGTACTCTATTTAGTGTTCTTCGAAGTCTAGCTTGGTACTTTAACCTTCGTGCAACGTTTCGAAAGGTAAAGATGTGAATAGACCAAGTTATGTTGGAAATTGCACAAAAACGTGACAAGCTCGTCTATGGAGAGAGTTGAGCAATTCCAAAGCATCAATGTGGACCGTTTTACTCTATTTATTGTTCTTAGAAGTCTAACTTGCTAGTTTAGCCTCTGTGCAACGTTTCGTATGGTAAAGAAACGAATAGACAAAGTTATGTTCGAAAATGCACAAAAAAGTGAAAAGCTCATCTATGGAGAGAGTTGAGCAATTCCAAAGCTTCAATGTGGGCCGCTGTACTCTATTTAGTGTTCTTAGAGGTCTAACTCGGTACTTTAGCCTTCGTGCAACGTTTCGTAAGGTAAAGATGCGAATAGACCAAGTTAAGTTGGAAATTGCACAAAAACGTGAACAGCTCGCCTATGGAGAGAGTTGAGCAATTCCAAAGCATCAATGTGGACCGTTGTCCTCTATTTAGTGTTCTTAGAAGTCTAACTTGCTAGTTTAGCCTTCGTACAACGTTTCGTATGGTAAAAATGCGAACAGACCAAGTTATGTTGGGAATTGCGCAAAAACGTCAAATGCTCGTCTATGGAGAGAGTTGAGCAATTCCAAAGCATCAATGTGGACCGTTGTACTCTATTTAGTGTTCTTCGAAGTCTAACTTGGTACTTTAACCTTCGTGCAACGTTTCGAAAGGTAAAGATGTGAATAGACCATGTTATGTTGGAAATTGCACAAAAACGTGAAAAGCTCGCCTATGGAGAGAGTTGAGCAATTCCAAAGCATCAATGTGGACCGTTGTCCTCTATTTAGTGTTCTTAGAAGTCTAACTTGCTAGTTTAGCCTTCGTACAACGTTTCGTATGGTAAAAATGCGAACAGACCAAGTTATGTTGGGAATTGCGCAAAAACGTCAAATGCTCGTCTATGGAGAGAGTTGAGCAATTCCAAAGCATCAATGTGGACCGTTGTACTCTATTTAGTGTTCTTCGAAGTCTAACTTGGTACTTTAACCTTCGTGCAACGTTTCGAAAGGTAAAGATGTGAATAGACCAAGTTATGTTGGAAATTGCACAAAAACGTGACAAGCTCGTCTATGGAGAGAGTTGAGCAATTCCAAAACATCAATGTGGACCGTTGTGCTCTATTTATTGTTCTTAGAAGTCTAACTTGGTTCTTTAGCCTTCGTGCAACGTTTCGTAAGGTAAAGATGCGAATAAACCAAGTTATGTTGGAAATTACGTAAAAACGTTAAATGCTCGTTTATGGAGAGAGTTGAGCTATTCCAAAGCATCAATGTGGACCGTTGTACTCTATTTAGTGTTCTTAGAAGTCTAACTTGCTAGTTTTACCTTCGTGCAACGTTTCGTATGGTAAAGAAGCGAATAGACCAATTTATGTTTGAAAATGCACAAAAACGTGGAAAGCTCATCTATGGAGAGAGTTGAGCAATTCCAAAGCATCAATGTATACCGTTGAACTCTATTTATTGTTCTTAGAAGTCTAACTTGGTACTTTCGCCTTCGTGCAATGTTTCGTAAGGTAAAGATGTGAATAGACCAAGTTATGTTCGAAATGGCACAAGAAGGTGAAAAGCTCGTCTATGGAGAGAGTTGGGCAATTCCACAGCATCAATGTGGACCGTTGTACTCTATTTTGTGTTCTTGGAAGTCTAACTTGCTAGTTTAGCCTTCGTGCAACGTTTCGTAAGGTAAAGATGTGAATAGACCAAGTTATGTTAGAAATAGCACAAAAAGGTGAAAAGCTCGTCTATGGAGAGAGTTGAGCAATTCCAAAGCATCAATGTGGACCGTTGTACTCTATTTATTGTTCTTAGAAGTCTAACTTGGTCCTATAGCCTTCGTGCAATGTTTCGTAAGGTAAAGATGTGAATAGACCAAGTTATGTTCGAAATGGCACAAAAAGGTGAAAAGCTCGTCTATGCAGAGAGTTGAGCAATTTCACAGCATCAATGTGGACCGTTGTACTCTATTTTGTGTTCTTAGAAGTCTAACTTGCTAGTTTAGCCTTCGTGCAACGTTTCGTAAGGTAAAGATTCCAATTGACCAAGTTCTGTTGGAAATTTCACAAAAACGTGAAAAGCTCGTCTATGGAGAGAGTTGAGCAATTCCAAAGCATCAATGTGGACCGTTGTACACTATTTATTGTTCTTACAAGTCTAACTTGCTAGTTTAGCCTTCGTGCAACGTTTCGTATGGTAAAGATGCGAATAGACGAAGTTATGTTCGAAAATGCACAAAAACGTGCGAAGCTCGCCTATGGAAAGAGTTGAGCAAATCCAAAGCATCAATGTAGACTGTTGCACTCTATTTAGTGCTCTTAGAAGTGTAACTTGGTGCTTTAGCCTTCGTGCAACATTTCGTAAGGTAAAGATGCCGATAGACCAAGTTATGTTGGAAATTGCACAAAAACGTGAAAAGCTCCTCTATGGAGGGAGTTTAGCAATTCCAAAGCATCAATGTGGACCGTTGTACTCTATTTAGTGTTCTTAGAAGTCTAACTTGATAGTTTAGCCCTCGTGCAACGTTTCGTAAGGTAAAGATGCGAATAGACCAACTTATGTTGGAAATTACAGAAAAACGTGAAAAGCTCGCCTATGTAGAGAGTTGAGTAATTCCAAAGCATCAATGTGGACCGTTGTACTCTATTTAGTGTTCTTAGAAGTCTAACTTGGTGCTTTAGCCTTCGTGCAACGTTTCGTATGGCAAAGAAGCGAATAGACCAAGTTATGTTTGAAATTGCACAAAAAAGTGAAATGCTCCTCTATGTAGGGAGTTGAGCAATTCGAAAGCATCAATGTGGACCGTTGTACTCTATTTAGTGTTCTTAGAAGTCTAACTTGATAGTTTAGCCCTCGTGCAACGTTTCGTAAGGTAAAGATGCGAATAGACCAAGTTATGTTGGAAATTACAGAAAAACGTGAAAAGCTCGCCTATGTAGAGAGTTGAGCAATTCCAAAGCATCAATGTGCACCGATGTACTCTATTTAGTGTTCTTAGAAGTCTAACTTGCTAGTTAAGCCTTCGTGCAACGTTTCGTATGGTAAAGAAGCGAATAGACCAAGTTATGTTTGAAAATGCACAAAAAAGTGAAAAGCTCGTCTATGGAGTGAGTTGAGCAATTCCAAAGCTTCAATGTGGGCCGTTGTACTCTATTTAGTGTTCTTAGAAGTCTAACTTGCTAGTTCAGCCTTCGTGCAACGTTTCGTACGTAAAGAAGCTAATAGACCAAGTTATGTTTGAAAATGCACAAAAAAGTGAAAAGCTCGTCTATGGAGAGAGTTAAGCAATTGCAAAGCTTCAATGTGGGCCGTTGTACTCTATTTAGTGTTCTTAGAAGTCTAACTTGGTACTTTAGCCTTCGTGCAACGTTTCGTAAGGTAAAGATGCAACTAGACCAAGTTATGTTGGAAATTACACAAAAACGTTTAAAGCTCGCCTATGGAGAGAGTTGAGCAATTCCAAAGCATCAATGTGGACCGTTTTACTCTATTTATTGTTCTTAGAAGTCTAACTTGCTAGTTTAGCCTCCGTGCAACGTTTCGTATAGTAAAGAAGCGAATAGACCAAGTTATGTTCCAAAATGCACAAAAAAGTGAAAAACTCGTCTATGGAGAGAGTTGAGCAATTCCAAAGCTTCAATGTGGGCCGTTGTACTCTATTTAGTGTTCTTAGAAGTCTAACTTGGTACTTTAGCCTTCGTGCAACGTTTCGTAAGGTAAAGATGCGAATAAACCAAGTTATGTTGGAAATTACGCAAAAAAGTAAAATGCTCGTCTATGGAGAGAGTTGAGCAATTCCAAAGCATCAATGTGGACCATTGTACTCTATTTAGTGTTCTTAGAAGTCCAACTTGCTAGTTTAGCCCTCGTACAACGTTTCGTAAGGTAAAGATGCGAATAGACCAAGTTATGTTGGAAATTGCGCAAAAACGTAAAATGCCCGTCTATGGGGAGAGTTGAGATTTCCAAATCATGAATGTGGACCGTTGTACTCTATTTAGTGTTCTTAGAAGTCTAAATTGCTAGTTTAGCCTTCGTGCAACGTTTCGTATGGTAAAGAAGGAAATAGACCAAGTGACGTTCAAAAATGCACAAAAAAGTGAAAAACTCGTCTATGGAGAGAGTTGAGCAATTCCAAAGCTTCAATGTGGGCCGTTGTACTCTATTTAGTGTTCTTAGAAGTCTAACTTGGTACTTTAGCCTTCGTGCAACGTTTTATAGGGCAAAGATGCGAATAAACCAAGTTATGTTGGAAATTACGCAAAAACGTTAAATGCTCGTCTATGGAGAGAGTTGAGCAATTCCAAAGCATCAATGTGGACCGTTGTACTCTATTTAGTGTTCTTAGAAGTCTAACTTTCTAGTTTAGCCCTCGGGCAACGTTTCGTAAGGTAAAGATGCGAATAGACCAAGTTAAGTTCGAAATTGCACAAAAACATGAAAAGCTCGCCTATGGAGAGAGTTGAGCAATTCCAAAGAATCAATGTGAACCGTTGTCCTTTATTTAGTGTTCTTAGAAGTCTAACTTGCTAGTTTAGCCATCGTACAACGCTTCGTATGGTAAAGATGTGAACAGACCAAGTTATGTTGGGAATTGCGCAAAAACGTCAAATGCTCGTCTATGGAGAGAGTTGAGTAATTCCAAAGCATCAATGTGGACCGTTGTACTCTATTTTGTTTTCTTCGAAGTCTAACTTGGTACTTCAACCTTCGTGCAATGTTTCGAAAGGTAAAGATGTGAACAGACCAAGTTATGTTGGAAATTGCACAAAAACGTGACAAGCTCGTCTATGGAGAGAGTTGAGCAATTCCAAAACATCAATGTGGATCGTTGTGCTCTATTTATTGTTCTTAGAAGTCTAACCTGGTATTTTAGCCTTCGTGCAACGTTTCGTAACGTAAAGATGCGAATAAACCAAGTTACGTTGGAAATTACGCAAAAATGTTAAATGCCCGTCTATGGAGAGAGTTGAGCAATTCCAAAGCATCAATGTGGACCGTTGTACTCTATTTAGTGTTCTTAGAAGTCTAACTTGCTAGTTTAGCCCTCGGGCAACGTTTCGTAAGGTAAAGATGCGAATAGACCAAGTTAAGTTGGAAATTGCACAAAAACGTGAAAAGCTTGCCTATGGAGAGAGTTGAGCAATTCCAAAGAATCAATGTGGACCGTTGTCCTCTATTTAGTGTTCTTAGAAGTCTAACTTGCTAGTTTAGCCTTCGTACAACGTTTCGTGTGGCAAAGATGTGAACAGACCAAGTTACGTTGGGAATTGCGCAAAAACGTCAAATGCTCGTCTATGGAGAGAGTTGAGCAATTCCAAAGCATCAATGTGGACCATTGTACTCTATTTAGTTTTCTTCGAAGTCTAACTTGGTACTTCAACCTTCGTGCAATGTTTCGAAAGGTAAAGATGTGAACAGACCAAGTTATGTTGGAAATTGCACAAAAACGTGACAAGCTCGTCTATGGAGAGAGTTGAGCAATTCCAAAACATCAATGTGGATCGTTGTGCTCTATTTATTGTTCTTAGAAGTCTAACCTGGTATTTTAGCCTTCGTGCAACGTTTCGTAAGGTAAAGATGCGAATAAACCAAGTTATGTTGGAAATTACGCAAAAATGTTAAATGCCCGTCTATAGAGAGAGTTGAGCAATTCCAAAGCATCAATGTGGACCGTTGTACTCTATTTAGTGTTCTTCGAAGTCTAACTTGCTAGTTTAGCCTTCGTGCATCGTTTCGTATGGTAAAGAAGCGAATAGACCAAGTTATGTTTTAAAATGCACAAAAACGTGAAAAGCTCGTCTATGGAGAGAGTTGAGCAATTCCAAAGCATCAATGTATACCGTTGAACTCTATTTATTGTTCTTAGAAGTCTAACTTGGTACTTTCGCCTTCGTGCAATGTTTCGTAAGGTAAAGATGTGAATAGACCAAGTTATGTTCGAAATAGCACAAAAAGCTGAAAAGCTCGTCTATGGAGAGAGTTGAGCAATTCCACAGCATCAATGTGGACCGTTGTACTCTATTTTGTGTTCTTAGAAATCTAACTTGCTAGTTTAGCCTTCGTGCAACGTTTTGTAAGGTAAAGATGTGAATAGACCAAGTTATGTTAGAAATAGCACAAAAAGGTGAAAAGCTCGTATATGGAGAGAGTTGAGCAATTCCAAAGCGTCAATGTGGACCGTTGTACTCTATTTATTGTTCTTAGAAGTCTAACTTGGTCCTATAGCCTTCGTGCAACATTTCGTACGGTAAAGATTCCAATAGACCAAGTTATGTTTGAAATTGTACAAAAACGTGAAAAGCTCGTCTACGGAGTGAGTGAGCAATTCCAAAGCATTAATGTGGACTGTTGTACACTATTTATTGTTCTTAGAAGTCTAACTTGCTAGTATAGCCTTCGTGCAACGTTTCGTATGATAAAGATGCGAATTGACCAAGTTATGTTCGAAAATGCACAAAAATGTGCAAAGCTCGTCTATGGAGAGAGTTGAGCAATTCCAAAGCATCAATGTAGACTGTTGCACTCTATTTAGTGTTCTTAGAAGTGTAACTTGGTGCTTTAGGCTTCGTGCAACGTTTCGTAAGGTAAAGATGCCAATAGACCAAGTTATGTTGGAAATTGCACAAAAACATGAAAAGCTCATCTATGGAGAGAGTTGAGCAATTCCAAAGCATCAATGTGGACCGTTGTACACTATTTAGTGTTCTTAGAAGTCTAACTTGCTAGTTTAGCCTTCGTGCAACGTTTCGTATGGTAAAGATGCGAATAGACCAAGTTATGTTCGAAAATGCACAAAAACGTGCAAAGCTCGTCTATGGAGAGAGTTGAGCAATTCCAAAACATTAATGTGGATCGTTGTGCTCTATTTATTGTTCTTAGAAGTCTAACCTCGTATTTTAGCCTTCGTGCAACGTTTCGTCAGGTAAAGATGCGAATAAACCAAGTTATGTTGGAAATTACGCAAAAATGTTAAATGCCCGTCTATAGAGAGAGTTGAGCAATTTCAAAGCATCAATGTGGACCGTTGTACTCTATTTAGTGTTCTTAGAAGTCTAACTTGCTAGTTTAGCCCTCGGGCAACGTTTCGTAAAGTAAAGATGCGAATAGACCAAGTTAAGTTGGAAATTGCACAAAAACGTGAAAAGCTCGCCTATGGAGAGAGTTGAGCAATTCCAAAGAATCAATGTGGACCGTTGTCCTCTATTTAGTGTTCTTAGAAGTCTAACTTGCTAGTTTAGCCTTCGTACAACGTTTCGTAGGGTAAAGATGTGAACAGACCAAGTTATGTTGGGAATTGCGCAAAAACGTCAAATGCTCGTCTATGGAGAGAGTTGAGCAATTCCAAAGCATCAATGTGGACCGTTGTACTCTATTTAGTTTTCTTCGAAGTCTAACTTGGTACTTCAACCTTCGTGTAATGTTTCGAAAGGTAAAGATGTGAACAGACCAAGTTATGTTGGAAATTGCACAAAAACGTGACAAGCTCGTCTATGGAGAGAGTTGAGCAATTCAAAAACATCAATGTGGATCGTTGTGCTCTATTTATTGTTCTTAGAAGTCTAACCTGGTATTTTAGCCTTCGTGCAACGTTTCGTCAGGTAAAGATGCGAATAAACCAAGTTATGTTGGAAATTACGCAAAAATGTTAAATGCCCGTCTATAGAGAGAGTTGAGCAATTCCAAAGCATCAATGTGGACCGTTGTACTCTATTTAGTGTTCTTCGAAGTCTAACTTGCTAGTTTAGCCTTCGTGCATCGTTTCGTATGGTAAAGAAGCGAATAGACCAAGTTATGTTTGAAAATGCACAAAAACGTGAAAAGCTCGTCTATGGAGAGAGTTGAGCAATTCCAAAGCATCAATGTATACCGTTGAACTCTATTTATTGTTCTTAGAAGTCTAACTTGGTACTTTCGCCTTCGTGCAATGTTTCGTAAGGTAAAGATGTGAATAGACCAAGTTATGTTCGAAATAGCACAAAAAGGTGAAAAGCTCATCTATGGAGAGAGTTGAGCAATTCCACAGCATCAATGTGGACCGTTGTACTCTATTTTGTGTTCTTAGAAGTCTAACTTGCTAGTTTAGCCTTCGTGCAACGTTTTGTAAGGTAAAGATGTGAATAGACCAAGTTATGTTAGAAATAACACAAAAAGGTGAAAAGCTCGTCTATGGAGAGAGTTGAGCAATTCCAAAGCGTCAATGTGGACCGTTGTACTCTATTTATTGTTCTTGGAAGTCTAACTTGGTCCTATAGCCTTCGTGCAACATTTCATACGGTAAAGATTCCAATAGACCAAGTTATGTTGGAAATTGCACAAAAACGTGAAAAGCTCATCTACGGAGTGAGTTGAGCAATTCCAAAGCATTAATGTGGACTGTTGTACACTATTTATTGTTCTTAGAAGTCTAACTTGCTAGTATAGCCTTCGTGCAACGTTTCGTATGATAAAGATGCGAATTGACCAAGTTATGTTCGAAAATGCACAAAAATGTGCAAAGCTCGTCTATGGAGAGAGTTGACCAATTCCAAAGCATCAATGTAGACTGTTGCACTCTATTTAGTGTTCTTAGAAGTCTAACTTGGTGCTTTAGGCTTCGTGCAACATTTCGTAAGGTAAAGATGCCAATAGACCAAGTTATGTTGGAAATTGCACAAAAACATGAAAAGCTCATCTATGGAGAGAGTTGAGCAATTCCAAAGCATCAATGTGGACCGTTGTACACTATTTAGTGTTCTTAGAAGTCTAACTTGCTAAATTAGCCTTCGTGCAACGTTTCGTATGGTAAAGATGCGAATAGACCAAGTTATGTTCGAAAATGCACAAAAACGTGCAAAGCTCGTCTATGGAGAGAGTTGAGCAATTCCAAAACATCAATGTGGATCGTTGTGCTCTATTTATTGTTCTTAGAAGTCTAACCTGGTATTTTAGCCTTCGTGCAACGTTTCGTCAGGTAAAGATGCGAATAAACCAAGTTATGTTGGAAATTACGCAAAAATGTTAAATGCCCGTCTATAGAGAGAGTTGAGCAATTTCAAAGCATCAATGTGGACCGTTGTACTCTATTTAGTGGTCTTAGAAGTCTAACTTGCTAGTTTAGCCCTCGGGCAACGTTTCGTAAAGTAAAGATGCGAATAGACCAAGTTAAGTTGGAAATTGCACAAAAACGTGAAAAGCTCGCCTATGGAGAGAGTTGAGCAATTCCAAAGAATCAATGTGGACCGTTGTCCTCTATTTAGTGTTCTTAGAAGTCTAACTTGCTAGTTTAGCCTTCGTACAACGTTTCGTAGGGTAAAGATGTGAACAGACCAAGTTATGTTGGGAATTGCGCAAAAACGTCAAATGCTCGTCTATGGAGAGAGTTGAGCAATTCCAAAGCATCAATGTGGACCGTTGTACTCTATTTAGTTTTCTTCGAAGTCTAACTTGGTACTTCAACCTTCGTGTAATGTTTCGAAAGGTAAAGATGTGAACAGACCAAGTTATGTTGGAAATTGCACAAAAACGTGACAAGCTCGTCTATGGAGAGAGTTGAGCAATTCCAAAACATCAATGTGGATCGTTGTGCTCTATTTATTGTTCTTAGAAGTCTAACCTGGTATTTTAGCCTTCGTGCAACGTTTCGTCAGGTAAAGATGCGAATAAACCAAGTTATGTTGGAAATTACGCAAAAATGTTAAATGCCCGTCTATAGAGAGAGTTGAGCAATTCCAAAGCATCAATGTGGACCGTTGTACTCTATTTAGTGTTCTTCGAAGTCTAACTTGCTAGTTTAGCCTTCGTGCATCGTTTCGTATGGTAAAGAAGCGAATAGACTAAGTTATGTTTGAAAATGCACAAAAACGTGAAAAGCTCGTCTATGGAGAGAGTTGAGCAATTCCAAAGCATCAATGTATACCGTTGAACTCTATTTATTGTTCTTAGAAGTCTAACTTGGTACTTTCGCCTTCGTGCAATGTTTCGTAAGGTAAAGATGTGAATAGACCAAGTTATGTTCGAAATAGCACAAAAAGGTGAAAAGCTCATCTATGGAGAGAGTTGAGCAATTCCACAGCATCAATGTGGACCGTTGTACTCTATTTTGTGTTCTTAGAAGTCTAACTTGCTAGTTTAGCCTTCGTGCAACGTTTTGTAAGGTAAAGATGTGAATAGACCAAGTTATGTTAGAAATAACACAAAAAGGTGAAAAGCTCGTCTATGGAGAGAGTTGAGCAATTCCAAAGCGTCAATGTGGACCGTTGTACTCTATTTATTGTTCTTGGAAGTCTAACTTGGTCCTATAGCCTTCGTGCAACATTTCATACGGTAAAGATTCCAATAGACCAAGTTATGTTGGAAATTGCACAAAAACGTGAAAAGCTCATCTACGGAGTGAGTTGAGCAATTCCAAAGCATTAATGTGGACTGTTGTACACTATTTATTGTTCTTAGAAGTCTAACTTGCTAGTATAGCCTTCGTGCAACGTTTCGTATGATAAAGATGCGAATTGACCAAGTTATGTTCGAAAATGCACAAAAATGTGCAAAGCTCGTCTATGGAGAGAGTTGAGCAATTCCAAAGCATCAATGTAGACTGTTGCACTCTATTTAGTGTTCTTAGAAGTCTAACTTGGTGCTTTAGGCTTCGTGCAACATTTCGTAAGGTAAAGATGCCAATAGACCAAGTTATGTTGGAAATTGCACAAAAACATGAAAAGCTCATCTATGGAGAGAGTTGAGCAATTCCAAAGCATCAATGTGGACCGTTGTACACTATTTAGTGTTCTTAGAAGTCTAACTTGCTAGTTTAGCCTTCGTGCAACGTTTCGTATGGTAAAGATGCGAATAGACCAAGTTATGTTCGAAAATGCACAAAAACGTGCAAAGCTCGTCTATGGAGAGAGTTGAGCAATTCCAAAGCATCAATGTAGACTGTTGCACTCTATTTAGTGTTCTTAGAAGTCTAACTTGGTGCTTTAGCCTTCGTGCAACGTTTCGTAAGGTAAAGATGCCAATAGACCAAGTTATGTTGGAAATTGCACAAAAACATGAAAAGCTCATCTATGGAGAGAGTTGAGCAATTCCACAGCATCAATGTGGACCGTTGTACTCTATTTTGTGTTCTTAGAAGTCTAACTTGCTAGTTTAGCCTTCGTGCAACGTTTTGTAAGGTAAAGATGTGAATAGACCAAGTTATGTTAGAAATAACACAAAAAGGTGAAAAGCTCGTCTATGGAGAGAGTTGAGCAATTCCAGAGCGTCAATGTGGACCGTTGTACTCTATTTATTGTTCTTGGAAGTCTAACTTGGTCCTATAGCCTTCGTGCAACATTTCATACGGTAAAGATTCCAATAGACCAAGTTATGTTGGAAATTGCACAAAAACGTGAAAAGCTCATCTACGGAGTGAGTTGAGCAATTCCAAAGCATTAATGTGGACTGTTGTACACTATTTATTTTTCTTACAAGTCTAACTTGCTAGTATAGCCTTCGTGCAACGTTTCGTATGATAAAGATGCGAATAGAACAAGTTATGTTCGAAAATGCACAAAAACGTGCAAAGCTCGTCTATGGAGAGAGTTGAGCAATTCCAAAGCATCAATGTAGACTGTTGCACTCTATTTAGTGTTCTTAGAAGTCTAACTTGGTGCTTTAGCCTTCGTGCAACGTTTCGTAAGGTAAAGATGCCAATAGACCAAGTTATGTTGGAAATTCCACAAAAACATGAAAAGCTCATCTATGGAGAGAGTTGAGCAATTCCAAAGCATCAATGTGGACCGTTGTACACTATTTATTGTTCTTACAAGTCTAACTTGCTAGTATAGCCTTCGTGCAACGTTCCGTATGATAAAGATGCGAATAGACCAAGTTATGTTCGAAAATGCACAAAAACGTGCAAAGCTCGTCTATGGAGAGAGTTGAGCAATTCCAAAGCATCAATGTAGGCTGTTGCACTCTATTTAGTGTTCTTAGAAGTCTAACTTGGTGCTTTAGCCTTCGTGCAACGTTTCGTAAGGTAAAGATGCCAATAGACCAAGTTATGTTTGAAATTGCACAAAAACATGAAAAGCTCATCTATGGAGAGAGTTGAGCAATTCCAAAGCATCAATGTGGACCGTTGTACACTATTTAGTGTTCTTAGAAGTCTAACTTGCTAGTTTAGCGTTCGTGCAACGTTTCGTATGGTAAAGATGCGAATAGATCAAGTTATGTTCGAAAATGCACAAAAACGTGCAAAGCTCGTCTATGGAGAGAGTTGAGCAATTCCAAAACATCAATGTGGATCGTTGTGCTCTATTTATTGTTCTTAGAAGTCTAACCTGGTATTTTAGCCTTCGTGCAACGTTTCGTCAGGTAAAGATGCGAATAAACCAAGTTATGTTGGAAATTACGAAAAAATGTTAAATGCCCGTCTATGGAGAGAGTTGAGCAATTCCAAAGCATCAATGTGGACCGTTGTACTTTATTTAGTATTCTTAGAAGTCTAACTTGCTAGTTTAGCCCTCGGGCAACGTTTCGTAAGGTAAAGATGCGAATAGACCAAGTTAAGTTGGAAATTGCACAAAAACGTGAAAACGTCGCCTATGGAGAGAGTTGAGCAATTCCAAAGAATCAATGTGGACTGTTGTCCTCTATTTAGTGTTCTTAGAAGTCTAACTTGCTAGTTTAGCCTTCGTACAACGTTTCGTATGGTAAAGATGTGAACAGACCAAGTTATGTTGGGAATTGCGCAAAAACGTCAAATGCTCGTCTATGAAGAGAGTTGAGCAATTCCAAAGCATCAATGTGGACCGTTGTACTCTATTTAGTGTTCTTCGAAGTCTAACTTGCTAGTTTAGCCTTCGTGCATCGTTTCGTTCGGTAAAGAAGCGAATAGACCAAGTTATGTTTGAAAATGCACAAAAACGTGAAAAGCTCGTCTATGGAGAGAGTTGAGCAATTCCAAAGCATCAATGTATACCGTTGAACTCTATTTATTGTTCTTAGAAGTCTAACTTGGTACTTTCGCCTTCGTGCAATGTTTCGTAAGGTAAAGATGTGAATAGACCAAGTTATGTTCGAAATAGCACAAAAAGGTGAAAAGCTCGTCTATGGAGAGAGTTGAGCAATTCCACAGCATCAATGTGGACCGTTGTACTCTATTTTGTGTTCTTGGAAGTCTAACTTGCTAGTTTAGCCTTCGTGCAATGTTTCGTAAGGTAAAGATGTGAATAGACCAAGTTATGTTCGAAATAGCACAAAAAGGTGAAAAGCTCGTCTATGGAGAGAGTTGAGCAATTCCACATCATCAATGCGGACCGTTGTACTCTATTTTGTGTTCTTAGAAGTCTAACTTGCTAGTTTAGCCTTCGTGCAACGTTTTGTAAGGTAAAGATGTGAATAGACCAAGTTATGTTAGAAATAGCACAAAAAGGTGAAAAGCTCATCTACGGAGTGAGTTGAGCAATTCCAAAGCATTAATGTGGACTGTTGTACACTATTTATTGTTCTTACAAGTCTAACTTGCTAGTATAGCCTTCGTGCAACGTTTCGTATGATAAAGATGCGAATAGACCAAGTTATGTTCGAAAATGCACAAAAATGTGCAAAGCTCGTCTATGGAGAGAGTTGAGCAATTCCAAAGCATCAATGTAGACTGTTGCACTCTATTTAGTGTTCTTAGAAGTCTAACTTGGTGCTTTAGGCTTCGTGCAACGTTTCGTAAGGTAAAGATGCCAATAGACCAAGTTATGTTGGAAATTGCACAAAAACATGAAAAGCTCATCTATGGAGAGAGTTGAGCAATTCCAAAGCAACAATGTGGACCGTTGTACACTATTTAGTGGTCTTAGAAGTGTAACTTGCTAGTTTAGCCTTCGTGCAACGTTTCGTATGGCAAAGATGCGAATAGACCAAGTTATGTTCGAAAATGCACAAAAACGTGCAAAGCTCGTCTATGGAGAGAGTTGAGCAATTCCAAAACATCAATGTGGATCGTTGTGCTCTATTTATTGTTCTTAGAAGTCTAACCTGGTATTTTAGCCTTCGTGCAACGTTTCGTCAGGTAAAGATGCGAATAAACCAAGTTATGTTGGAAATTACGCAAAAATGTTAAATGCCCGTCTATGGAGAGAGTTGAGCAATTCCAAAGCATCAATGTGGACCGTTGTACTCTATTTAGTGTTCTTAGAAGTCTAACTTGCTAGTTTAGCCCTCGGGCAACGTTTCGTAAGGTAAAGATGCGAATAGACCAAGTTAAGTTGGAAATTGCACAAAAACATTAAAAGCTCGCCTATGGAGAGAGTTGAGCAATTCCAAAGAATCAATGTGGACCGTTGTCCTCTATTTAGTGTTCTTAGAAGTCTAACTTGCTAGTTTAGCCTTCGTACAACGTTTCATATGGTAAAGATGTGAACAGACCAAGTTATGTTGGGAATTGCGCAAAAACGTCAAATGCTCATCTATGGAGAGAGTTGAGCAATTCCAAAGCATCAATGTGGACCGTTGTACTCCATTTAGTTTTCTTCCAAGTCTAACATGGTACTTCAACCTTCGTGTAATGTTTCGAAAGGTAAAGATGTGAACAGACCAAGTTATGTTGGAAATTGCACAAAAACGTGACAAGCTCGTCTATGGAGAGAGTTGAGCAATTCCAAAACATCAATGTATACCGTTGAACTCTATTTATTGTTCTTAGAAGTCTAACTTGGTACTTTCGCCTTCGTGCAATGTTTCGTAAGGTAAAGATGTGAATAGACCAAGTTATGTTCGAAATAGCACAAAAAGGTGAAAAGCTCGTCTATGGAGAGAGTTGAGCAATTCCACAGCATCAATGTGGACCGTTGTACTCTATTTTGTGTTCTTGGAAGTCTAACTTGCTAGTTTAGCCTTCGTGCAATGTTTCGTAAGGTAAAGATGTGAATAGACCAAGTTATGTTCGAAATAGCACAAAAAGGTGAAAAGCTCGTCTATGGAGAGAGTTGAGCAATTCCACATCATCAATGCGGACCGTTGTACTCTATTTTGTGTTCTTAGAAGTCTAACTTGCTAGTTTAGCCTTCGTGCAACGTTTTGTAAGGTAAAGATGTGAATAGACCAAGTTATGTTAGAAATAGCACAAAAAGGTGAAAAGCTCATCTACGGAGTGAGTTGAGCAATTCCAAAGCATTAATGTGGACTGTTGTACACTATTTATTGTTCTTACAAGTCTAACTTGCTAGTATAGCCTTCGTGCAACGTTTCGTATGATAAAGATGCGAATAGACCAAGTTATGTTCGAAAATGCACAAAAATGTGCAAAGCTCGTGTATGGAGAGAGTTGAGCAATTCCAAAGCATCAATGTAGACTGTTGCACTCTATTTAGTGTTCTTAGAAGTCTAACTTGGTGCTTTAGGCTTCGTGCAACGTTTCGTAAGGTAAAGATGCCAATAGACCAAGTTATGTTGGAAATTGCACAAAAACATGAAAAGCTCATCTATGGAGAGAGTTGAGCAATTCCAAAGCATCAATGTGGACCGTTGTACACTATTTAGTGGTCTTAGAAGTGTAACTTGCTAGTTTAGCCTTCGTGCAACGTTTCGTATGGCAAAGATGCGAATAGACCAAGTTATGTTCGAAAATGCACAAAAACGTGCAAAGCTCGTCTATGGAGAGAGTTGAGCAATTCCAAAACATCAATGTGGATCGTTGTGCTCTATTTATTGTTCTTAGAAGTCTAACCTGGTATTTTAGCCTTCGTGCAACGTTTCGTCAGGTAAAGATGCGAATAAACCAAGTTATGTTGGAAATTACGCAAAAATGTTAAATGCCCGTCTATGGAGAGAGTTGAGCAATTCCAAAGCATCAATGTGGACCGTTGTACTCTATTTAGTGTTCTTAGAAGTCTAACTTGCTAGTTTAGCCCTCGGGCAACGTTTCGTAAGGTAAAGATGCGAATAGACCAAGTTAAGTTGGAAATTGCACAAAAACATTAAAAGCTCGCCTATGGAGAGAGTTGAGCAATTCCAAAGAATCAATGTGGACCGTTGTCCTCTATTTAGTGTTCTTAGAAGTCTAACTTGCTAGTTTAGCCTTCGTACAACGTTTCATATGGTAAAGATGTGAACAGACCAAGTTATGTTGGGAATTGCGCAAAAACGTCAAATGCTCATCTATGGAGAGAGTTGAGCAATTCCAAAGCATCAATGTGGACCGTTGTACTCCATTTAGTTTTCTTCCAAGTCTAACATGGTACTTCAACCTTCGTGTAATGTTTCGAAAGGTAAAGATGTGAACAGACCAAGTTATGTTGGAAATTGCACAAAAACGTGACAAGCTCGTCTATGGAGAGAGTTGAGCAATTCCAAAACATCAATGTATACCGTTGAACTCTATTTATTGTTCTTAGAAGTCTAACTTGGTACTTTCGCCTTCGTGCAATGTTTCGTAAGGTAAAGATGTGAATAGACCAAGTTATGTTCGAAATAGCACAAAAAGGTGAAAAGCTCATCTATGGAGAGAGTTGAGAAATTCCACAGCATCAATGTGGACCGTTGTACTCTATTTTGTGTTCTTAGATGTCTAACTTGCTAGTTTAGCCTTCGTGCAACGTTTTGTAAGGTAAAGATGTGAATAGACCAAGTTATGTTAGAAATAGCACAAAAAGGTGAAAAGCTCTTCTATGGAGAGAGTTGAGCAATTCCAAAGCGTCAATGTTGACCGTTGTACTCTATTTATTGTTCTTAGAAGTCTAACTTGGTCCTATAGCCTTCGTGCAACATTTCATACTGTAAAGATTCCAATAGACCAAGTTATGTTGGAAATTGCACAAAAACGTGAAAAGCTCATCTACGGAGAGAGTTGAGCAATTCAAAAGCATCAATGTAGACTGTTGCACTCTATTTAGTGTTCTTAGAAGTCTAACTTGGTACTTTCGCCTTCGTGCAATGTTTCGTAAGGTAAAGATGTGAATAGACCAAGTTATGTTCGAAATAGCACAAAAAGGTGAAAAGCTCATCTATGGAGAGAGTTGAGAAATTCCACAGCATCAATGTGGACCTTTGTACTCTATTTAGTGTTCTTCGAAGTCTAACTTGCTAGTATAGCCTTCGTGCAATGTTTCGTATGATAAAGATGCGAATAGACCAAGTTATGTTCGAAAATGCACAAAAACGTGCAAAGCTCGTCTATGGAGAGAGTTGAGCAATTCCAAAGCATCAATGTAGACTGTTGCACTCTATTTAGTGTTCTTAGAAGTCTAACTTGGTGCTTTAGCCTTCGTGCAACGTTTCGTAAGGTAAAGATGCCAATAGACCAAGTTATGTTGGAAATTGCACAAAAACATGAAAAGCTCATCTATGGAGAGAGTTGAGCAATTCCAAAGCATCAATGTGGACCGTTGTACACTATTTAGTGTTCTTAGAAGTCTAACTTGCTAGTTTAGCCTTCGTGCAACGTTTCGTATGGTAAAGATGCGAATAGACCAAGTTATGTTCGAAAATGCACAAAAACGTGCAAAGCTCGTCTATGGAGAGAGTTGAGCAATTCGAAAGCATCAATGTGGACCGTTGTACTCTATTTAGTGTTCTTAGAAGTCTAACTTGGTGCTTTAGCCTTCCTACAACGTTTCGTAAGGTAAATAAGTGAATACACCAAGTTATGTTGGAAATTGCGTAAAAACGTGAAATGCTCGTCTATGGAGATAGTTGAGCAATTCCAAAGCATCAATGTGGACCGTTGTACTCTATTTAGTGTTCTTAGAAGCCCAACTTGATAGTTTAGCCCTCGTGCAACGTTTCGTAAGGTAAAGATGCGAACAGACCAAGTTATGTTGGAAAATACAGAAAAACGTGAAAAGCTCACCTATGGGAGAGTTGAGCAATTCCAAAGCATCAATGTGGACCGTTGTACTCTATTTAGTGTTCTCAGAAGTCTAACTTGCTAGTTTAGCCTTCGTGCAACGTTTCGTATGGTAAAGAAGCGGATAGGCCAAGTTATGTTCGAAAATGCACAAAAAAGTGAAAAGCTCGTCTGTGGAGAGAGTTGAGCAATTCCAAAGCTTCAATGTGGGCCGTTGTACTCTATTTAGTGTTCTTAGAAGTCTAACTTGCTAGTTTAGGCTTCGTACAACGTTTCGTATGGTAAAGATGCGAATAGACCAAGTTATGTTCGAAAATGCACAAAAAAGTGAAAAGCTCGTCTATGGAGAGAGTTGAGCAATTCCAAAGCTTCAATGTGGGCCGTTGTACTCTATTTAGTGTTCTTAGAAGTCTAACTTGGTACTTTAGCCTTCGTGCAACGTTTCATAAGGTAAAGATGCAAATAAACCAAGTTATGTTGGAAATTACGCAAAAAAGTTAAATGCTCGTCTATGGAGAGAGTTGAGCAATTCCAAAGCATCAATGTGGACCGTTGTACTCTATTTAGTGTTCTTAGAAGTCTAACTTGCTAGTTAAGCCTTCGTGCAACGTTTCGTATGTAAAGAAGCGAATAGACCAAGTTATGTTTGAAAATGCACAAAAAAGTGAAAAGCTCGTCTATGAAGAGAGTTGAGCAATTCCAAAGCTTCAATGTGGGCCGTTGTACTCTATTTAGTGTTCTTAGAAGTCTAACTTGGTACTTTAGCCTTCGTGCAACGTTTCGTAAGGTAAAGATGCAACTAGACCAAGTTATGTTGGAAATTACACAAAAACGTTTAAAGCTCGCCTATGGAGAGAGTTGAGCAATTCCAAAGCATCAATGTGGACCGTTGTACTCTATTTATTGTTCTTAGAAGTCTAACTTGCTAGTTTAGCCTCCGTGCAACGTTTCGCATGGTAAAGAAGCGAATAGACCAAGTTATGTTCGAAAATGCACAAAAAAGTGAAAAGCTCGACTATGGAGAGAGTTGAGCAATTCCAAAGCTTCAATGTGGGCCGTTGTACTCTATTTAGTGTTCTTAGAAGTCTAACTTGGTACTTTAGCCTTCGTGCAACGTTTCGTAAGGTAAAGATGCGAATAAACCAAGTTATGTTGGAAATTACGAAAAAAAGTTAAATGCTCGTCAATGGAGAGAGTTGAGCAATTCCAAAGCATCAACGTGGACCATTGTACTCTATTTAGTGTTCTTAGAAGTCCAACTTGCTAGTTTAGCCCTCGTGCAACGTTTCGTAAGGTAAAGATGCGAATAGACCAAGTTATGTTGGAAATTGCGCAAAAGCGTGAAATGATCGTCTATGGAGAGAGTTGAGATTTCCAAATCATCAATGTGGACCGTTGTACTCAATTTAGTGTTCTTAGAAGTCTAACTTGCTAGTTTAGCCTTCGTGCAACGTTTCGTAAGGTAAAGATGCGAATAGACCAAGTTAAGTTGGAAATTGCACAAAAACGTGAAAAGCTTGCCTATGGAGAGAGTTGAGTAATTCCAAAGAATCAATGTGGACCGTTGTACTCTATTTAGTTTTATTCGAAGTCTAACTTGGTACTTTAACCTTCGTGCAACGTTTCGAAAGGTAAAGATGTGAATAGAACAAGTGATGTTGGAAATTGCACAAAAACGTGACAAGCTCGTCTATGGAGAGAGTTGAGCAATTCCAAAACATCAATGTGGACCGTTGTGCTCTATTTATTGTTCTTAGAAGTCTAACTTTGTACTTTAGCCTTCGTGCAACGTTTCGTAAGGTAAAGATGCGAATAAACAAAGTTATGTTGGAAATTACGCAAAAATGTTAAATGACCGTCTATAGAGAGAGTTGAGCAATTCCAAAGCATCAATGTGGACCATTGTACTCTATTTAGTTTTATTCGAAGTCTAACTTGGTACTTTAACCTTCGTGCAACGTTTCGAAAGGTAAAGATGTGAATAGAACAAGTTATGTTGGAAATTACGCAAAAACGTTAAATGCTCGTCTATGGAGAGAGTTGAGCAATTCCAAATCATCAATGTGGACCGTTGTACTCTATTTAGTGTTCTTAGAAGTCTAACTTGCTAGTTTAGCCCTCGTGCAACGTGTCGTAAGGTAAAGATGCGAATAGACCAAGTTAAGTTGGAAATTGCACAAAAACGTGAAAAGCTCGCCTATGGAGAGAGTTGAGCAATTCCAAAGCATCAATGTGGACCGTTGTCCTCTATTTAGTGTTCTTAGAAGCCTAACTAGCTAGTTTAGCCTTCGTACAACGTTTCGTATGGTAAAAATGTGAACAGACCAAGTTATGTTGACAATTGCGCAAAAACGTCAAATGCTCGTCTATGGAGAGAGTTGAGCAATTCGAAAGCATCAATGTGGACCGTTGTACTCTATTTAGTTTTATTCGAAGTCTAACTTGGTACTTTAACCTTCGTGCAACGTTTCGAAAGGTAAAGATGTGAATAGAACAAGTTATGTTGGAAATTGCGCAAAAACGTGAAATGCTCGTCTATAGAGAGAGTTGAGCAATTCCAAAGCATCAATGTGGACCGTTGTACTCTATTCAGTGTTCTTCGAAGTCTAGCTTGCTAGTTTAGCCTTCGTGCAACGTTTCGTATGGTAAAGAAGCGAATAGACCAAGTTATGTTTGAAAATGCACAAAAACGTGAAAAGCTCATCTATGGAGAGAGTTGAGCAATTCCAAAGCATCAATGTATACCGTTGAACTCTATTTATTGTTCTTAGAAGTCTAACTTGGTACTTTCGCCTTCGTGCAATGTTTCGTAAGGTAAAGATGTGAATAGACCAAGTTATGTTCGAAATAGCACAAAAAGGTGAGAAGCTCGTCTATGGAGAGAGTTGAGCAATTCCACAGCATCAATGTGGACCGTTGTACTCTATTTTGTGTTCTTAGAAGTCTAACTTGCTAGTTTGGCCTTCGTGCAACGTTTTGTAAGGTAAAGATGTGAATAGACCAAGTTACGTTAGAAATAGCACAAAAAGGTGAAAAGCTCGTCTATGGAGAGAGTTGAGCAATTCCAAAGCATAAATGTGCACCGTTGTACTCTATTTATTGTTCTTAGAAGTCTAACTTGGTCCTATAGCCTTCGTGCAACATTTCGTAAGGTAAAGATTCCAATAGACCAAGTTATGTTGGAAATTGCACAAAAACGTGAAAAGCTCGTCTACGGAGAGAGTTGAGCATTTCCAAAGCATTAATGTGGACTGTTGTACTCTATTTATTGTTCTTACAAGTCTAACTTGCTAGTATAGCCTTCGTGCAACGTTTCGTATGGTAAAGATGCGAATAGACCAAGTTATGTTCGAAAATGCACAAAAACGTGCAAAGCTCGTCTATGAAGTGAGTTGAGCAATTCCAAAGCATCAATGTAGACTGTTGCACTCTATTTAGTGTTCTTAGAAGTCTAACTTGGGGCTTTAGCCTTCGTGCAACATTTCGTAAGGTAAAGATGCCATTAGACCAAGTTATGTTGGAAATTGCACAAAAACATGAAAAGCTCATCTATGGAGAGAGTTGAGCAATTCTAAAGCATCAATGTGGACCGTTGTACACTATTTAGTGTTCTTAGAAGTCTAACTTGCTAGTTTAGCCTTCGTGCAACGTTTCGTATGGTAAAGATGCGAATAGACCAAGTTATGTTCAAAAATGCACAAAAACGTGCAAAGCTCGTCTATGGAGAGAGTTGAGCAATTCGAAAGCATCAATATGGACCGTTGTACTCTATTTAGTGTTCTTAGAAGTCTAACTTGGTGCTTTAGCCTTCCTGCAACGTTTCGTAAGGTAAATATGTGAATACACCAAGTTATGTTGGAAATTGCGCAAAAACGTGAAATGCTCATCTATGGAGATAGTTGAGTAATTCCAAAGCATCAATGTGGACCGTTGTACTCTATTTAGTGTTCTTCGAAGTCCAACTTGATAGTTTAGCCCTCGTGCAACGTTTCGTAAGGTAAAGATGTGAATAGACCAAGTTATGTTGGAAATTACAGAAAAACGTGAAAAGCTCACCTATGGAGAGAGTTGAGCAATTCCAAAGCATCAATGTGGACCGTTGTACTCTATTTAGTGTTCTTAGAAGTATAACTTGCTAGTTTAGCCTTCGTGCAACGTTTCGTATGGTAAAGAAGCGAATAGACCAAGTTATGTTCGAAAATGCACAAAAAAGTGAAAAGCCCGTCTATGGAGAGAGTTGAGCAATTCCAAAGCTTCAATGTGGGCCATTGTACTCTATTTAGTGTTCTTAGAAGTCCAACTTGGTACTTTAGCCTTCGTGCAACGTTTCTTAAGGTAAAGATGCGAATAAACCAAGTTATGTTGGAAATTACGCAAAAACGTTAAATGCTCGTCTATGGAGAGAGTTGAGCAATTCCAAATCATCAATGTGGACCGTTGTACTCTCTTTAGTGTTCTTAGAATTCTAACTTGCAAGTTTAGCCTTCGTGCAACGTTTCGTATGGTAAAGAAGCGAATAGACCAAGTTATGTTCGACAATGCACAAAAAAGTGAAAAGCTCGTCCATGGAGAGAGTTGAGCAATTCCAAAGCTTCAATGTGGGCCTTTGTACTGTATTTAGTGTTCTTAGAAGTCTAACTTGCTAGTTTAGCCTTCGTGCAACGTTTCGTATGGTAAAGAAGCGAATAGACCAAGTTATGTTCGAAAATGCACAAAAAATTGAAAAGCTCGTCCATGGAGAGAGTTGAGCAATTCCAAAGCATCAATGTGGACCATTGTACTCTATTTAGTGTTCTTAGAAGTCTAACTTGCAAGTTTAGCCCTCGTGCAACGTTTCGTAAGGTAAAGATGCGAATAGACCAAGTTATGTTCGAAAATGCACAAAAAAGTGAAAAGCTCGTCTATGGAGAGAGTTGAGCAATTCCAAGGCTTCAATGTGGGCCGTTGTACTCTATTTAATGTTCTTAGAAGTCCAACTTGGTACTTTAGCCTTCGTGCAACGTTTCGTAAGGTAAAGATGCGAATAAACCAAGTTATGTTGGAAATTATGCAAAAACGTTAAATGCTCGTCTATGGAGAGAGTTGAGCAACTCCAAAGCATCAATGTGGACCGTTGTATTCTATTTAGTGTTCTTGGAAGTCTAACTTGCTAGTTTAGCCTTCGTGCAACGTTTCGTATGGTAAAGAAGCGAATAGACCAAGTTCTGTTCGAAAATGCACAAAAAAGTGAAAAGCTTTTCTATGGAGAGAGTTTAGCAATTCCAAAGCATCAATGTGGACCGTTGTACACTATTTAGTGTTCTTACAAGTCTAACTTGCTAGTTTAGCCTTCGTGCGACGTTTCGTATGGTAAAGATGCGAATAGACCAAGTTATGTTCGAAAATAAATAAAAACGTGCAAAGCTCGTCCATGGAGAGAGTTGAGCGATTCCAAATCATCAATGTGGACCGTTGTACTCTATCTAGTGTTCCTAGAAGTCTAACTTGGTAGTTTAGCCATCGTTCAACGTTTCGTATGGTAAAGAAGCGAATAGACCAAGTTATGTTGGAAATTGCACAAATATGTGAGAAGCTCGTCTATGGAGAGAGTTGAGCAATTCCAAAGCATCAATGTGGACTGTTGTACTCTATTTAGTGTTTTTAGAAGTCTAACTTGGTACTTTAGCCTTCGCGCAACGTTTCGTAAGGTAAAGATGTGAATAGACCAAGTTATGTTGGAAATATCAATAAAAAGTGAAAAGCTCGTCTATTGAGAGAGTTGAGCAATTACAAAGCATCAATGTGGACCGTTGTACTTTATTTATTGTTCTTAGAAGTCTAACTTGGTACTTTAGCCTTCGTGCAACATTTCGTAAGGTAAAGATGTGAATGGACCAAGTTATGTTAAAAATAGCACAAAAAGGTGAAAAGCTCGTCTATTTAGAGAGTTGAGCAATTCCAAAGCATCAATGTGGACCGTTGTACTCTATTTATTGTTCTTAGAAGTCTAACTTGGTCCTTTAACCTTCGTGCAACGTTTCGTAAGGTAAAGATGCCAATAGACCAAGTTATGTTGGAAATTGCACAAAAACGTGAAAAGCTCGTCTATGGAAAGAGTTGAGCAATTCCAAAGCATCAATGTGGACCGTTGTACTCTATTTAGTGTTCTTAGAAGTCTAACCTGGCACTTTAGCCTTCGTGCAATGTTTCGTAAGGTAAAGATGCGAATAAACAAGTTATGTTGGAAATTACACCAAAACGTGAAATGCTCGTCCATGGAGAGAGTTGAGCAATTCCAAAGCATCAATGTGGACCGTTGTACTCTTCTTAGTGTTCTTTGAAGTCTAACTTGGTACTTTAGCCTTCTTGCAACGTTTCGTATGGTAAAGAAGCGAATAGACCAAGTTAAGTTGGAAATTGCACAAAAACGTGAGAAGCTCGTCTATAGAGAGATTTGAGCAATTCCAAAGCATCAATGTGGACCGTTGTACTCTATTTAGTGTTTTTAGAAGTCTAACTTGGTACTTTAGCCTTCGTGCAATGTTTCGTAAGGTAAAGATGTGAATAGACCAAGTTTTGTTGGAAATATCACAAAAAGGTGAAAAGCTCGTCTATGGAGAGAGTTGAGCAATTCCAAAGCATCAATGTCGACCGTTGTACTCTATTTATTGTTCTTAGAAGTCTAACTTGGAACTTTAGCCTTCGTGCAATGTTTCGTAAGGAAAAGATGTGAATGGACCAAGTTATGTTAGAAATAGCACAAAAAGGTGAAAAGCTCGTCTATGGAGAGAGTTGAGCAATTCCAAAGCATCAATGTCGACCGTTGTACTCTATTTATTGTTCTTAGAAGTCTAACTTGGTCCTTTAGCCTTCGTGCAACGTTTCGTAAGGTAAAGATGCCAATAGACCAAGTTATGTTGGAAATTGCACAAAAACGTGAAAAGCTTGTCTATGGAGAGAGTTGAGCAATTCCAAAGCATCAATGTGGACCGTGAACACTATTTAGTGTTCTTACAAGTCTAACTTGCTAGTTTAGCCTTCGTGCGACGTTTCGTATGGTAAAGATGCGAATAGACCAAGTTATGTTCGAAAATAAATAAAAACGTGCAAAGCTCGTCTATGGAGAGAGTTGAGCGATTCCAAATCATCAATGTGGACCGTTGTACTCTATTTAGTGTTCCTAGAAGTCTAACTTGCTAGTTTAGCCTTCGTGCAACGTTTCGTATGGTAAAGAAGCGAATAGACCAAGTTATGTTCGAAAATACACAAAAAAGTGAAAAGCTCGTCTATGGAGAGAGTTGAGCAATTCCAAAGCATCAATGTGGACCATTGTACTCTATTTAGTGTTCTTAGAAGTCTAACTTGCTAGTTTAGCCCTCGTGCAACGTTTCGTAAGGTAAAAATGCGAATAGACCAAGTTATGTTCGAAAATGCACAAAAAAGTCAAAAGCTCGTCTATGGAGAGAGTTGAGCAATTCCGAAGGTTCAATGTGGGCCGTTGTACTCTATTTAGTGTTCTTAGAAGTCTAACTTGGTACTTTAGCCTTCGTGCAACGTTTCGTAAGGTAAAGATGCGAATAAACCAAGTTATGTTGGAAATTACGCAAAAATGTTAAATGCTCGTCTATGGAGAGAGTTGAGCAATTCCAAAGCATCAATGTGGACCGTTGTCCTCTATTTAGTGTTCTTAGAAGTCTAACTTGCTAGTTTAGCCTTCGTACAACGTTTCGTATGGTAAAGATGCGAACAGACCAAGTTATGTTGGGAATTGCGCAAAAACGTCAAATGCTTGTCTATGGAGAGAGTTGAGCAATTCCAAAGCATCAATGTGGACCGTTGTACTCTTTTTAGTGTTCTTCGAAGTCTAACTTGCTAGTTTAGCCTTCGTGCAACGTTTCGTATAGTAAAGAAGTGAATAGACCAAGTTATGTTGGAAATTGCACAAAAATGTGAGAAGCTCGTCTATGGAGAGAGTTGAGCAATTCCAAAGCATCAATGTGGACTGTTGTACTCCATTTAGTGTTTTTAGAAGTCTAACTTGGTACTTTAGCCTTCGTGCAACGTTTCGTAAGGTAAAGATGTGAATAGACCAAGTTATGTTGGAAATATCACAAAAAGGTGAAAAGCTCGTCTATTGAGAGAGTTGAGCAATTCCAAAGCATCAATGTGGACCGTTGTACTCTATTTATTGTTCTTAGAAGTCTAACTTGGTACTTTAGCCTTCGTGCAACGTTTCGTAAAGTAAAGATGTGAATGGACCAAGTTATGTTAGAAATAGCACAAAAAGGTGAAAAGCTCGTCTATTTAGAGAGTTGAGCAATTCCAAAGCATCAATGTGGACCGTTGTACTCTATTTATTGTTCTTAGAATTCTAACTTGGTCCTTTATCCTTCGTGCAACGTTTCGTAAGGTAAAGATGCCAATAGACCAAGTTATTTTGGAAATTGCACAAAAACGTGAAAAGCTCGTCTATGGAGAGAGTTGAGCAATTCCAAAGCATCAATGCAGACCGTTGTACTCTATTTAGTGTTCTTAGAAGTCTAACCTGGTACTTTAGCCTTCGTGCAACGTTTCGTAAGGTAAAGATGCGAATAAACCAAGTTATGTTGGAAATTACGCCAAAACGTGAAATGCTGGTCTATGGAGAGAGTTGAGCAATTCCAAAGCATCAATGTGGACCGTTGTACTCTTTTTAGTGTTCTTAGAAGTCTAACTTGGTACTTTAGCCTTCGTGCAACGTTTCGTATGGTAAAGAAGCGAATAGACGAAGTTAAGTTGGAAATTGCACAAAAACGTGAGAAGCTCGTCTATGGAGAGATTTGAGAAATTCCAAAGCATCAATGTGGACCGTTGTACTCTATTTAGTGTTTTTAGAAGTCTAACTTGGTACTTTAGCCTTCGTGCAATGTTTCGTAAGGTAAAGATGTGAATAGACCAAGTTTTGTTGGAAATATCACAAAAAGGTGACAAGCTCGTCTATGGAGAGAGTTGAGCAATTTCAAAGCATCAATGTCGACCGTTGTACTCTATTTATTATTCTTAGAAGTCTAACTTGGTACTTTAGCCTTCGTGCAACGTTTCGTAAGGTAAAGATGTGAATGGACCAAGTTCTGTTAGAAATAGCACAAAAAGGTGAAAGGCTCGTCTATGGAGAGAGTTGAGCAATTCCAAAGCATCAATGTGGACCGTTGTACTCTATTTATTGTTCTTAGAAGTCTAACTTGGTCCTTTAGCCTTCGTGCAACGTTTCGTAAGGTAAAGGTGCCAATAGACCAAATTATGTTGGAAATTGCACAAAAACGTCAAAAGCTCGTCTATGGAGAGAGTTGAGAAATTCCAAAGCATCAATGTGGACCGTTGTGCACTATTTAGTGTTCTTACAAGTCTAACTTGCTAGTTTAGCCTTCGTGCGACGTTTCGTATGGTAAAGATGCGAATAGACCAAGTTATGTTCGAAAATAAATAAAAACGTGCAAAGCTTGTCTATGGAGAGAGTTGAGCGATTCCAAATCATCAATGTGGACGGTTGTACTCTATTTAGTGTTCCTATAAGTCTAACTTGCAAGTTTAGCCTTCGTGCAACGTTTCGTATGGTAAAGAAGCGAATGGACCAAGTTATGTTCGAAAATGCACAAAAAAGTGAAAAGCTCGTCTATGGAGAGAGTTGAGCAATTCCAAAGCATCAATGTCGACCATTGTACTCTATTTAGTGTTCTTAGAAGTCTAATTTGCTAGTTTAGCCCTCGTGCAACTTTTCGTAAGGTAAAGATGCGAATAGACCACGTTACGTTCAGAAATGCACAAAAAAGTCAAAAGCTCATCTATGGAGAGAGTTGAGCAATTCCGAAGGTTCAATGTGGGCCGTTGTACTCTATTTAGTGCTCTTTGAAGTCTAACTTGGTACTTTAGCCTTCGTGCAACGTTTCGTAAGGTAAAGATGCGAATAAACCAAGTTATGTTGGAAATTACTCAAAACCAATAAATGCTCGTCTATGGAGAGAGTTGAGCAATTCCAAAGCATCAATGTGGACCGTTGTATTCTATTTAGTGTTCTTAGAAGTCTAACTTGCTAGTTTAGACCTCGTGCAACGTTTCGTAAGGTAAAGATGCGAATAGACCAAGTTAAGTTGGAAATTGCACAAAAACACGAAAAGCTCGCCTATGGAGAGAGTTGAGCAATTCCAAAGCGTCAATGTGGACCGTTGTCCTCTATTTAGTGTTCTTAGAAGTCTAACTTGCTAGTTTATCCTTCGTACAACGTTTCGTATGGTAAAGATGCGAACAGACCAAGTTATGTTGGAAATTGCGCAAAAACGTCAAATGCTCGTCTATGGAGAGAGTTGAGCAATTCCAAAGCATCAATGTGGACCGTTGTACTCTTTTTTGTGTTCTTCGAAGTCTAACTTGCTAGTTTAGCCTTCGTGCAACGTTTCGTATGGTAAAGAAGCGAATAGACCAAGTTATGTTGGAAATTGCACAAAAATGTGAGAAGCTCGTCTATGGAGAGAGTTGATCAATTCCAAAGCATCAATGTGGACCGTTATACTCTATTTAGTGTTTTTAGAAGTCTAACTTGGTACTTTAGCCTTTGTGCAACGTTTCGTAAGGTAAAGATGCCAATAGACCAAGTTATGTTGGAAATTGCACAAAAACGTGAAAAGCTCGTCTATGGAGAGTTGAGCAATTCCAAAGCATCAATGTGGACCGTTGTACACTATTTAGTGTTCTTACAAGTCTAACTTGCTAGTTTAGCCTTCGTGCGACGTTTCGTATGGTAAAGATGCGAATAGACCAAGTTATGTTCGAAAATAAATAAAAACGTGCAAAGCTCGTCTATGGAGAGAGTTGAGCGATTCCAAATCATCAATGTGGACCGTTGTACTCTATTTAGTGTTCCTAGAAGTCTAACTTGCTAGTTTAGCCTTCGTGCAACGTTTCGTATGGTAAAGAAGCGAATAGACCAAGTTATGTTCGAAAATGCACAAAAAAGTGAAAAGCTCGTCTATGGAGAGAGTTGAGCAATTCCAAAGCATCAATGTGGACCGTTGTACTCTATTTAGTGTTCTTAGAAGTCTAACTTGCTAGTTTAGCCCTCGTGCAACGTTTCGTAAGGTAAAGATGCGAATAGACCAAGTTATGTTCGAAAATGCACAAAAAAGTCAAAAGCTCGTCTATGGAGAGAGTTGAGCAATTCCGAAGGTTCAATGTGGGCCGTTGTACTCTATTTAGTGTTCTTAGAAGTCTAACTTGGTACTTTAGCCTTCGTGCAACGTTTCGTAAGGTAAAGATGCGAATAAACCAAGTTATGTTGGAAATTACGCAAAAACATTAAATGCTCGTCTATGGAGAGAGTTGAGCAATTCCAAAGCATCAATGTGGACCGTTGTATTCTATTTAGTGTTCCTAGAAGTCTAACTTGCTAGTTTAGCCCTCGTGCAACGTTTCGTAAGGTAAATATGCGAATAGACCAAGTTAAGTTGGAAATTGCACAAAAACGTGAAAAGCTCTCCTATAGAGAGAGTTGAGCAATTCCAAAGCATCAATGTGGACCGTTGTCCTCTATTTAGTGTTCTTAGAAGTCTAACTTGCTAGTTTAGCCTTCGTACAACGTTTCGTATGGTAAAGATGCGAACAAACCAAGTTATGTTGGGAATTGCGCAAAAACGTCAAATGCTCGTCTATGGAGAGAGTTGAGCAATTCCAAAGCATCAATGTGCACCGTTGTACTCTTTATAGTGTTCTTCGAAGTCTAACTTGCTAGTTTAGCCTTCGTGCAACGTTTCGTATGGTAAAGAAGCGAATAGACCAAGTTATGTTGGAAATTGCACAAAAATGTGAGAAGCTCGTCTGTGGAGAGAGTTGAGCAATTCCAAAGCATCAATGTGGACCGTTGTACACTATTTAGTGTTCTTACAAGTCTAACTTGCTAGTTTAGCCTTCGTGCGACGTTTCGTATGGTAAAGATGCGAATAGACCAAGTTATGTTCGAAAATAAATAAAAACGTGCAAAGCTCGTCTATGGAGAGAGTTGAGCGATTCCAAATCATCAATGTGGACGGTTGTACTCTATTTAGTGTTCCTAGAAGTCCAACTTGCAAGTTTAGCCTTCGTGCAACGTTTCGTATGGTAAAGAAGTGAATAGACCAAGTTATGTTCGAAAATGCACAAAAAAGTGAAAAGCCCGTCTATGGATAGAGTTGAGCAATTCTAAAGCATCAATGTCGACCATTGTACTCTATTTAGTGTTCTTAGAAGTCTAACTTGCTAGTTTAGCCCTCGTGCAACGTTTCGTAAGGTAAAGATGCGAATAGACCAAGTTATGTTCAAAAATGCACAAAAAAGTCAAAAGCTCATCTATGGAGAGAGTTGAGCAATTCCGAAGGTTCAATGTGGGCCGTTGTACTCTATTTAGTGTTCTTAGAAGTCTAACTTGGTACTTTAGCCTTCGTGCAACGTTTCGTAAGGTAAAGATGCGAATAAACCAAGTTATGTTGGAAATTACGCAAAAACATTAAATGCTCGTCTATGGAGAGAGTTGAGCAATTCCAAAGCATCAATGTGGACCGTTGTATTCTATTTAGTGTTCTTAGAAGTCTAACTTGCTAGTTTAGACCTCGTGCAACGTTTCGTAAGGTAAAGATGCGAATAGACCAAGTTAAGTTGGAAATTGCACAAAAACGTGAAAAGCTCGCCTATGGAGAGAGTTGAGCAATTCCAAAGCGTCAATGTGGACCGTTGTCCTCTATTTAGTGTTCTTAGAAGTCTAACTTGCTAGTTTAGCCTTCGTACAACGTTTCGTATGGTAAAGATGCGAACAAACCAAGTTATGTTGGAAATTGCGCAAAAACGTCAAATGCTCGTCTATGGAGAGAGTTGAGCAATTCCAAAGCATCAATGTGGAGCGTTGTACTCTTTTTAGTGTTCTTCGAAGTCTAACTTGCTAGTTTAGCCTTCGTGCAACGTTTCGTATGGTAAAGAAGCGAATAGACCAAGTTATGTTGGAAATTGCACAAAAATGTGAGAAGCTCGTCTATGGAGAGAGTTGATCAATTCCAAAGCATCAATATGGACCGTTATACTCTATTTAGTGTTTTTAGAAGTCTAACTTGGTACTTTAGCCTTTGTGCAACGTTTCGTAAGGTAAAGATGCCAATAGACCAAGTTATGTTGGAAATTGCACAAAAACGTGAAAAGCTCATCTATGGAGAGAGTTGAGCAATTCCAAAGCATCAATGTGGACCGTTGTACACTATTTAGTGTTCTTACAAGTCTAACTTGCTAGTTTAGCCTTCGTGCGACGTTTCGTATGGTAAAGATGCGAATAGACCAAGTTATGTTCGAAAATAAATAAAAACATGCAAAGCTCGTCTATGGAGAGAGTTGAGCGATTCCAAATCATCAATGTGGACCGTTGTACTCTATTTAGTGTTCCCAGAAGTCTAACTTGCTAGTTTAGCCTTCGTGCAACGTTTCGTATGGTAAAGAAGCGAATAGACCAAGTTATGTTTGAAAATGCACAAAAAAGTGAAAAGCTCGTCTATGGAGAGAGTTGAGCAATTCCAAAGCATCAATGTGGACCATTGTACTCTATTTAGTGTTCTTAGAAGTCTAACTTGCTAGTTTAGCCCTCGTGCAACGTTTCGTAAGGTAAAGATGCGAATAGACCAAGTTATGTTCGAAAATGCACAAAAAAGTCAAAAGCTCGTCTATGGAGAGAGTTGAGCAATTCCGAAGGTTCAATGTGGGCCGTTGTACTCTATTTAGTGTTCTTAGAAGTCTAACTTGGTACTTTAGCCTTCGTGCAACGTTTCGTAAGGTAAAGATGCGAATAAACCAAGTTATGTTGGAAATTACGTAAAAACATTAAATGCTCGTCTATGGAGAGAGTTGAGCAATTCCAAAGCATCAATGTGGACCGTTGTATTCTATTTAGTGTTCTTAGAAGTCTAACTTGCTAGTTTAGCCCTCGTGCAACGTTTCGTAAGGTAAATATGCGAATAGACCAAGTTAAGTTGGAAATTGCACAAAAACGTGAAAAGCTCGCCTATAGAGAGAGTTGAGCAATTCCAAAGCATCAATGTGGACCGTTGTCCTCTATTTAGTGTTCTTAGAAGTCTAACTTGCTAGTTTAGCCTTCGTACAACGTTTCGTATGGTAAAGATGCGAACAAACCAAGTTATGTTGGGAATTGCGCAAAAACGTCAAATGCTTGTCTATGGAGAGAGTTGAGCAATTCCAAAGCATCAATGTGGACCGTTGTACTCTTTTTAGTGTTCTTCGAAGTCTAACTTGCTAGTTTAGCCTTCGTGCAACGTTTCATATGGTAAAGAAGCGAATAGACCAAGTTATGTTGGAAATTGCACAAAAATGTGAGAAGCTCGTCTATAGAGAGAGTTGAGCAATTCCAAAGCATCAATGTGGACCGTTGTACACTATTTAGTGTTCTTACAAGTCTAACTTGCTAGTTTAGCCTTCGTGCGACGTTTCGTATGGTAAAGATGCGTATAGACCAAGTTATGTTCGAAAATAAATAAAAACGTGCAAAGCTCGTCTATGGAGAGAGTTGAGCGATTCCAAATCATCAATGTGGACGGTTGTACTCTATTTAGTGTTCCTAGAAGTCCAACTTGCAAGTTTAGCCTTCGTGCAACGTTTCGTATGGTAAAGAAGTGAATAGACCAAGTTATGTTCGAAAATGCACAAAAAAGTGAAAAGCTCGTCTATGGAGAGAGTTGAGCAATTCCAAAGCATCAATGTCGACCATTGTACTCTATTTAGTGTTCTTAGAAGTCTAACTTGCTAGTTTAGCCCTCGTGCAACGTTTCATAAGCTAAAGATGCGAATAGACCAAGTTATGTTCAAAAATGCACAAAAAAGTCAAAAGCTCATCTATGGAGAGAGTTGAGCAATTCCGAAGGTTCAATGTGGGCCGTTGTACTCTATTTAGTGTTCTTAGAAGTCTAACTTTGTACTTTAGCCTTCGTGCAACGTTTCGTAAGGTAAAGATGCGAATAAACCAAGTTATGTTGGAAATTACGCAAAAACATTAAATGCTCGTCTATGGAGAGAGTTGAGCAATTCCAAAGCATCAATGTGGACCGTTGTATTCTATTTAGTGTTCTTAGAAGTCTAACTTGCTAGTTTAGACCTCGTGCAACGTTTCGTAAGGTAAAGATGCGAATAGACCAAGTTAAGTTGGAAATTGCACAAAAACGTGAAAAGCTCGCCTATGGAGAGAGTTGAGCAATTCCAAAGCGTCAATGTGGACCGTTGTCCTCTATTTAGTGTTCTTAGAAGTCTAACTTGCTAGTTTAGCCTTCGTACAACGTTTCGTATGGTAAAGATGCGAACAGACCAAGTTATGTTGGAAATTGCGCAAAAACGTCAAATGCTCGTCTATGGAGAGAGTTGAGCAATTCCAAAGCATCAATGTGGACCGTTGTACTCTTTTTAGTGTTCTTCGAAGTCTAACTTGCTAGTTTAGCCTTCGTGCAACGTTTCGTATGGTAAAGAAGCGAATAGACCAAGTTATGTTGGAAATTGCACAAAAATGTGAGAAGCTCGTCTATGGAGAGAGTTGAGCAATTCCAAAGCATCAATGTGGACCGTTATACTCTATTTAGTGTTTTTAGAAGTCTAACTTGGTACTTTAGCCTTTGTGCAACGTTTCGTAAGGTAAAGATGCCAATAGACCAAGTTATGTTGGAAATTGCACAAAAACGTGAAAAGCTCGTCTATGGAGAGAGTTGAGCAATTCCAAAGCATCAATGTGGACCGTTGTCCTCTATTTAGTGTTCTTAGAAGTCTAACTTGCTAGTTTAGCCTTCGTACAACGTTTCGTATGGTAAAGATGCGAACAAACCAAGTTATGTTGGGAATTGCGCAAAAACGTGAAAAGCTCGTCTATGGAGAGAGTTGAGCAATTCCAAAGCATCAATGTGGACCGTTATACTCTATTTAGTGTTCTTAGAAGTCTAACTTGCTAGTTTAGCCCTCGTGCAACGTTTCGTAAGGTAAAGATGCGAATAGACCAAGTTATGTTCGAAAATGCACAAAAAAGTCAAAAGCTCGTCTATGGAGAGAGTTGAGCAATTCCGAAGGTTCAATGTGGGCCGTTGTACTCTATTTAGTGTTCTTAGAAGTCTAACTTGGTACTTTAGCCTTCGTGCAACGTTTCGTAAGGTAAAGATGCGAATAAACCAAGTTATGTTGGAAATTACGCAAAAACATTAAATGCTCGTCTATGGAGAGAGTTGAGCAATTCCAAAGCATCAATGTGGACCGTTGTATTCTATTTAGTGTTCTTAGAAGTCTAACTTGCTAGTTTAGACCTCGTGCAACGTTTCGTAAGGTAAAGATGCGAATAGACCAAGTTAAGTTGGAAATTGCACAAAAACGTGAAAAGCTCGCCTATGGAGAGAGTTGAGCAATTCCAAAGCGTCAATGTGGACCGTTGTCCTCTATTTAGTGTTCTTAGAAGTCTAACTTGCTAGTTTAGCCTTCGTACAACGTTTCGTATGGTAAAGATGCGAACAGACCAAGTTATGTTGGAAATTGCGCAAAAACGTCAAATGCTCGTCTATGGAGAGAGTTGAGCAATTCCAAAGCATCAATGTGGACCGTTGTACTCTTTTTAGTGTTCTTCGAAGTCTAACTTGCTAGTTTAGCCTTCGTGCAACGTTTCGTATGGTAAAGAAGCGAATAGACCAAGTTATGTTGGAAATTGCACAAAAATGTGAGAAGCTCGCCTATGGAGAGAGTTGAGCAATTCCAAAGCGTCAATGTGGACCGTTGTACTCTTTTTAGTGTTCTTCGAAGTCTAACTTGCTAGTTTAGCCTTCGTGCAACGTTTCGTATGGTAAAGAAGCGAATAGACCAAGTTATGTTGGAAATTGCACAAAAATGTGAGAAGCTCGTCTATGGAGAGAGTTGAGCAATTCCAAAGCATCAATGTGGACCGTTATACTCTATTTAGTGTTTTTAGAAGTCTAACTTGGTACTTTAGCCTTTGTGCAACGTTTCGTAAGGTAAAGATGCCAATAGACCAAGTTATGTTGGAAATTGCACAAAAACGTGAAAAGCTCGTCTATGGAGAGAGTTGAGCAATTCCAAAGCATCAATGTGGACCGTTGTCCACTATTTAGTGTTCTTACAAGTCTAACTTGCTAGTTTAGCCTTCGTGCGACGTTTCGTATGGTAAAGATGCGAATAGACCAAGTTTTGTTTGAAAATAAATAAAAACGTGCAAAGCTCGTCTATGGAGAGAGTTGGGCGATTCCAAATCATCAATGTGGACCGTTGTACTCTATTTAGTGTTCCTAGAAGTCTAACTTGCTAGTTTAGCCTTCGTGCAACGTTTCGTATGGTAAAGAAGCGAATAGACCAAGTTATGTTCGAAAATGCACAAAAAAGTGAAAAGCTCGTCTATGGAGAGAGTTGAGCAATTCCAAAGCATCAATGTGGACCATTGTACTCTATTTAGTGTTCTTAGAAGTCTAACTTGCTAGTTTAGCCCTCGTGCAACGTTTCGTAAGGTAAAGATGCGAATAGACCAAGTTATGTTCGAAAATGCACAAAAAAGTCAAAAGCTCATCTATGGAGTGAGTTGAGCAATTCCGAAGGTTCAATGTGGGCCGTTGTACTCTATTTAGTGTTCTTAGAAGTCTAACTTGGTACTTTAGCCTTCGTGCAACGTTTCGTAAGGTAAAGATGCGAATAAACCAAGTTATGTTGGAAATTACGCAAAAACATTAAATGCTCGTCTATGGAGAGAGTTGAGCAATTCCAAAGCATCAATGTGGACCGTTGTATTCTATTTAGTGTTCTTAGAAGTCTAACTTGCTAGTTTAGCCCTCGTGCAACGTTTCGTAAGGTAAAGATGCGAATAGACCAAGTTAAGTTGGAAATTGCACAAAAACGTGAAAAGCTCGCCTATATAGAGAGTTGAGCAATTCCAAAGCATCAATGTGGACCGTTGTCCTCTATTTAGTGTTCTTAGAAGTCTAACTTGCTAGTTTAGCCTTCGTACAACGTTTCGTATGGCAAAGATGCGAACAAACCAAGTTATGTTGGGAATTGCGCAAAAACGTTAAATGCTCGTCTATGGAGAGAGTTGAGCAATTCCAAAGCATCAATGTGGACCGTTGTACTCTTTTTAGTGTTCTTCGAAGTCTAACTTGCTAGTTTAGCCTTCGTGCAACGTTTCGTATGGTAAAGAAGCGAATAGACCAAGTTATGTTGGAAATTGCACAAAAAAGTGAGAAGCTCGTCTATGGAGAGAGTTGAGCAATCCCAAATCGTCAATGTGGACCGTTGTACTCTATTTAGTGTTTTTAGAAGTCTAACTTGGTACTTTGGCCTTCGTGCAACGTTTCGTAAGGTAAATATGTGAATAGACCAAGTTATGTTGGAAATATCACAAAAAGGTGAGAAGCTCGTCTATTGAGAGAGTTGAGCAATTCCAAAGCATCAATGTGGACCGTTGTACTCTATTTATTGTTCTTAGAAGTCTAACTTGGTACTTTGGCCTTCGTGCAACGTTTCGTAAGGTAAATATGCGAATAGACCAAGTTAAGTTGGAAATTGCACAAAAACGTGAAAAGCTCGCCTATGGAGAGAGTTGAGCAATTCCAAAGCGTCAATGTGGACCGTTGTCCTCTATTTAGTGTTCTTAGAAGTCTAACTTGCTAGTTTAGCCTTCGTACAACGTTTCGTATGGTAAAGATGCGAACAGACCAAGTTATGTTGGAAATTGCGCAAAAACGTCAAATGCTCGTCTATGGAGAGAGTTGAGCAATTCCAAAGCATCAATGTGGACCGTTGTACTCTTTTTAGTGTTCTTCGAAGTCTAACTTGCTAGTTTAGCCTTCGTGCAACGTTTCGTATGGTAAAGAAGCGAATAGACCAAGTTATGTTGGAAATTGCACAAAAATGTGAGAAGCTCGCCTATGGAGAGAGTTGAGCAATTCCAAAGCGTCAATGTGGACCGTTGTACTCTTTTTAGTGTTCTTCGAAGTCTAACTTGCTAGTTTAGCCTTCGTGCAACGTTTCGTATGGTAAAGAAGCGAATAGACCAAGTTATGTTGGAAATTGCACAAAAATGTGAGAAGCTCGTCTATGGAGAGAGTTGAGCAATTCCAAAGCATCAATGTGGACCGTTATACTCTATTTAGTGTTTTTAGAAGTCTAACTTGGTACTTTAGCCTTTGTGCAACGTTTCGTAAGGTAAAGATGCCAATAGACCAAGTTATGTTGGAAATTGCACAAAAACGTGAAAAGCTCGTCTATGGAGAGAGTTGAGCAATTCCAAAGCATCAATGTGGACCGTTGTCCACTATTTAGTGTTCTTACAAGTCTAACTTGCTAGTTTAGCCTTCGTGCGACGTTTCGTATGGTAAAGATGCGAATAGACCAAGTTTTGTTTGAAAATAAATAAAAACGTGCAAAGCTCGTCTATGGAGAGAGTTGGGCGATTCCAAATCATCAATGTGGACCGTTGTACTCTATTTAGTGTTCCTAGAAGTCTAACTTGCTAGTTTAGCCTTCGTGCAACGTTTCGTATGGTAAAGAAGCGAATAGACCAAGTTATGTTCGAAAATGCACAAAAAAGTGAAAAGCTCGTCTATGGAGAGAGTTGAGCAATTCCAAAGCATCAATGTGGACCATTGTACTCTATTTAGTGTTCTTAGAAGTCTAACTTGCTAGTTTAGCCCTCGTGCAACGTTTCGTAAGGTAAAGATGCGAATAGACCAAGTTATGTTCGAAAATGCACAAAAAAGTCAAAAGCTCATCTATGGAGTGAGTTGAGCAATTCCGAAGGTTCAATGTGGGCCGTTGTACTCTATTTAGTGTTCTTAGAAGTCTAACTTGGTACTTTAGCCTTCGTGCAACGTTTCGTAAGGTAAAGATGCGAATAAACCAAGTTATGTTGGAAATTACGCAAAAACATTAAATGCTCGTCTATGGAGAGAGTTGAGCAATTCCAAAGCATCAATGTGGACCGTTGTATTCTATTTAGTGTTCTTAGAAGTCTAACTTGCTAGTTTAGCCCTCGTGCAACGTTTCGTAAGGTAAAGATGCGAATAGACCAAGTTAAGTTGGAAATTGCACAAAAACGTGAAAAGCTCGCCTATATAGAGAGTTGAGCAATTCCAAAGCATCAATGTGGACCGTTGTCCTCTATTTAGTGTTCTTAGAAGTCTAACTTGCTAGTTTAGCCTTCGTACAACGTTTCGTATGGCAAAGATGCGAACAAACCAAGTTATGTTGGGAATTGCGCAAAAACGTTAAATGCTCGTCTATGGAGAGAGTTGAGCAATTCCAAAGCATCAATGTGGACCGTTGTACTCTTTTTAGTGTTCTTCGAAGTCTAACTTGCTAGTTTAGCCTTCGTGCAACGTTTCGTATGGTAAAGAAGCGAATAGACCAAGTTATGTTGGAAATTGCACAAAAAAGTGAGAAGCTCGTCTATGGAGAGAGTTGAGCAATCCCAAATCGTCAATGTGGACCGTTGTACTCTATTTAGTGTTTTTAGAAGTCTAACTTGGTACTTTGGCCTTCGTGCAACGTTTCGTAAGGTAAATATGTGAATAGACCAAGTTATGTTGGAAATATCACAAAAAGGTGAGAAGCTCGTCTATTGAGAGAGTTGAGCAATTCCAAAGCATCAATGTGGACCGTTGTACTCTATTTATTGTTCTTAGAAGTCTAACTTGGTACTTTGGCCTTCGTGCAACGTTTCGTAAGGTAAATATGCGAATAGACCAAGTTAAGTTGGAAATTGCACAAAAACGTGAAAAGCTCGCCTATGGAGAGAGTTGAGCAATTCCAAAGCGTCAATGTGGACCGTTGTCCTCTATTTAGTGTTCTTAGAAGTCTAACTTGCTAGTTTAGCCTTCGTACAACGTTTCGTATGGTAAAGATGCGAACAGACCAAGTTATGTTGGAAATTGCGCAAAAACGTCAAATGCTCGTCTATGGAGAGAGTTGAGCAATTCCAAAGCATCAATGTGGACCGTTGTACTCTTTTTAGTGTTCTTCGAAGTCTAACTTGCTAGTTTAGCCTTCGTGCAACGTTTCGTATGGTAAAGAAGCGAATAGACCAAGTTATGTTGGAAATTGCACAAAAATGTGAGAAGCTCGTCTATGGAGAGAGTTGAGCAATTCCAAAGCATCAATGTGGACCGTTATACTCTATTTAGTGTTTTTAGAAGTCTAACTTGGTACTTTAGCCTTTGTGCAACGTCTCGTAAGGTAAAGATGCCAATAGACCAAGTTATGTTGGAAATTGCACAAAAACGTGAAAAGCTTGTCTATGGAGAGAGTTGAGCAATTCCAAAGCATCAATGTGGACCGTTGTACACTATTTAGTGTTCTTACAAGTCTAACTTGCTAGTTTAGCCTTCGTGCGACGTTTCGTATGGTAAAGATGCGAATAGACCAAGTTATGTTTGAAAATAAATAAAAACGTGCAAAGCTCGTCTATGGAGAGAGTTGGGCGATTCCAAATCATCAATGTGGACCGTTGTACTCTATTTAGTGTTCCTAGAAGTCTAACTTGCTAGGTTAGCCTTCGTGCAACGTTTCGTATGGTAAAGAAGCGAATAGACCAAGTTATGTTCAAAAATGCACAAAAAAGTGAAAAGCTCGTCTATGGAGAGAGTTGAGCAATTCCAAAGCATCAATGTGGACCATTGTACTCTATTTAGTGTTCTTAGAAGTCTAACTTGCTAGTTTAGCCCTCGTGCAACGTTTCGTAAGGTAAAGATGCGAATAGACCAAGTTATGTTCGAAAATGCACAAAAAAGTCAAAAGCTCGTCTATGGAGTGAGTTGAGCAATTCCGAAGGTTCAATGTGGGCCGTTGTACTCTATTTAGTGTTCTTAGAAGTCTAACTTGGTACTTTAGCCTTCGTGCAACGTTTCGTAAGGTAAAGATGCGAATAAACCAAGTTATGTTGGAAATTACGCAAAAACATTAAATGCTCGTCTATGGAGAGAGTTGAGCAATTCCAAAGCATCAATGTGGACCGTTGTATTCTATTTAGTGTTCTTAGAAGTCTAACTTGCTAGTTTAGCCCTCGTGCAACGTTTCGTAAGGTAAAGATGCGAATAGACCAAGTTAAGTTGGAAATTGCACAAAAACGTGAAAAGCTCGCCTATATAGAGAGTTGAGCAATTCCAAAGCATCAATGTGGACCGTTGTCCTCTATTTAGTGTTCTTAGAAGTCTAACTTGCTAGTTTAGCCTTCGTACAACGTTTCGTATGGTAAAGATGCGAACAAACCAAGTTATGTTGGGAATTGCGCAAAAACGTTAAATGCTCGTCTATGGAGAGAGTTGAGCAATTCCAAAGCATCAATGTGGACCGTTGTACTCTTTTTAGTGTTCTTCGAAGTCTAACTTGCTAGTTTAGCCTTCGTGCAACGTTTCGTATGGTAAAGAAGCGAATAGACCAAGTTATGTTGGAAATTGCACAAAAAAGTGAGAAGCTCGTCTATGGAGAGAGTTGAGCAATCCCAAATCGTCAATGTGGACCGTTGTACTCTATTTAGTGTTTTTAGAAGTCTAACTTGGTACTTTAGCCTTCGTGCAACGTTTCGTAAGGTAAATATGTGAATAGACCAAGTTATGTTGGAAATATCACAAAAAGGTGAGAAGCTCGCCTATTGAGAGAGTTGAGCAATTCCAAAGCATCAATGTGGACCGTTGTACTCTATTTATTGTTCTTAGAAGTCTAACTTGGTACTTTAGCCTTCGTGCAACGTTTCGTAAGGTAAATATGCGAATAGACCAAGTTAAGTTGGAAATTGCACAAAAACGTGAAAAGCTCGCCTATGGAGAGAGTTGAGCAATTCCAAAGCGTCAATGTGGACCGTTGTCCTCTATTTAGTGTTCTTAGAAGTCTAACTTTCTAGTTTAGCCTTCGTACAATGTTTCGTATGGTAAAGATGCGAACAGACCAAGTTATGTTGGAAATTGCGCAAAAACGTCAAATGCTCGTCTATGGAAAGAGTTGAGCAATTCCAAAGCATCAATGTGGACCGTTGTACTCTTTTTAGTGTTCTTCGAAGTCTAACTTGCTAGTTTAGCCTTCGTGCAACGTTTCGTATGGTAAAGAAGCGAATAGACCAAGTTATGTTGGAAATTGCACAAAAATGTGAGAAGCTCGTCTATGGAGAGAGTTGAGCAATTCCAAAGCATCAATGTGGACCGTTATACTCTATTTAGTGTTTTTAGAAGTCTAACTTGGTACTTTAGCCTTTGTGCAACGTTTCGTAAGGTAAAGATGCCAATAGACCAAGTTATGTTGGAAATTGCACAAAAACGTGAAAAGCTCGTCTATGGAGAGAGTTGAGCAATTCCAAAGCATCAATGTGGACCGTTGTACACTATTTAGTGTTCTTACAAGTCTAACTTGCTAGTTTAGCCTTCGTGCGACGTTTCGTATGGTAAAGATGCGAATAGACCAAGTTATGTTTGAAAATAAATAAAAACGTGCAAAGCTCGTCTATGGAGAGAGTTGGGCGATTCCAAATCATCAATGTGGACCGTTGTACTCTATTTAGTGTTCCTAGAAGTCTAACTTGCTAGTTTAGCCTTCGTGCAACGTTTCGTATGGTAAAGAAGCGAATAGACCAAGTTATGTTCGAAAATGCACAAAAAAGTGAAAAGCTCGTCTATGGAGAGAGTTGAGCAATTCCAAAGCATCAATGTGGACCATTGTACTCTATTTAGTGTTCTTAGAAGTCTAACTTGCTAGTTTAGCCCTCGTGCAACGTTTCGTAAGGTAAAGATGCGAATAGACCAAGTTATGTTCGAAAATGCACAAAAAAGTCAAAAGCTCGTCTATGGAGTGAGTTGAGCAATTCCGAAGGTTCAATGTGGGCCGTTGTACTCTATTTAGTGTTCTTAGAAGTCTAACTTGGTACTTTAGCCTTCGTGCAACGTTTCGTAAGGTAAAGATGTGAATGGACCAAGTTATGTTAGAAATAGCACAAAAAGGTGAAAAGCTCGTCTATTTAGAGAGTTGAGCAATTCCAAAGCATCAATGTGGACCGTTGTACTCTATTTATTGTTCTTAGAAGTCTAACTTGGTACTTTAGCCTTCGTGCAACGTTTCGTAAGGTAAATATGTGAATAGACCAAGTTATGTTGGAAATATCACAAAAAGGTGAGAAGCTCGTCTATTGAGAGAGTTGAGCAATTCCAAAGCATCAATGTGGACCGTTGTACTCTATTTATTGTTCTTAGAAGTCTAACTTGGTACTTTAGCCTTCGTGCAACGTTTCGTAAGGTAAAGATGTGAATGGACCAAGTTATGTTAGAAATAGCACAAAAAGGTGAAAAGCTCGTCTATTTAGAGAGTTGAGCAATTCCAAAGCATCAATGTGGACCGTTGTACTCTATTTATTGTTCTTAGAAGTCTAACCTGGTACTTTAGCCTTCGTGCAACGTTTCGTAAGGTAAAGATGCGAATAAACCAAGTTATGTTGGAAATTACGCGAAAACGTGAAATGCTCGTCTATGGAGAGAGTTGAGCAATTCTAAAGTATCAATGTGGACCGTTGTACTCTTTTTAGTGTTCTTAGAAGTCTAACTTGGTAGTTTAGCCTTCGTGCAACGTTTCGTATGGTAAAGAAGCGAATAGACCAAGTTAAGTTGGAAATTGCACAAAAACGTAAGAAGCTCGTCTATGGAGAGATTTGAGAAATTCCAAAGCATCAATGTGGATTGTTGTACTCTATTTAGTGTTTTTAGAAGTCTAACTTGGTACTTTAGCCTTCGTGCAATGTTTCGTAAGGTAAAGATGTGAATAGACCAAGTTTTGTTGGAAATATCACAAAAAGGTGAAAAGCTCGTCTATGGAGAGAGTTGAGCAATTCCAAAGCATCAATGTCGACCGTTGTACTCTATTTATTGTTCTTAGAAGTCTAACTTGGTACTTTAGCCTTCGTGCAACGTTTCGTAAGGGAAAGATGTGAATGGACCAAGTTATGTTAGAAATACCACAAAAAGGTGAAAAGCTCGTCTATGGAGAGAGTTGAGCAATTCCAAAGCATCAATGTGGACCGTTGTACTCTATTTATTGTTCTTAGAAGTCTAACTTGGTCCTTTAGCCTTCGTGCAACGTTTCGTAAGGTAAAGATGCCAATAGACCAAGTTATGTTGGAAATTGCACAAAAACGTGAAAAGCTCGTCTTTGGAGAGAGTTGAGCAATTCCAAAGCATCAATGTGGACCGTTGTACACTATTTAGTGTTCTTACAAGTCTAACTTGCTAGCTTAGCCTTCGTGCGACGTTTCGTATGGTAAAGATGCGAATAGACCAAGTTATGTTCGAAAATAAACAAAAACGTGCAAAGCTCGTCTATGGTGAGAGTTGAGCGATTCCAAATCATCAATGTAGACCGTTGTACTCTATTTAGTGTTCTTAGAAGTCTAACTTGATAGTTTAGCCTTCGTGCAACGTTTCGTATGGTAAAGAAGCGAATAGACCAAGTTATGTTCGAAAATGCACAAAAAAGTGAAAAGCTCGTCTATGAATAGAGTTGAGCAATTCCAAAGCATCAATGTGGACCATTGTACTCTATTTAGTGTTCTTAGAAGTCTAACTTGCTAGTTTAGCCCTCGTGCAACGTTTCGCAAGGTAAAGACGCGAATAGACCAAGTTACGTTCGAAAATGCACAAAAAAGTGAAAAGCTCATCTATGGAGAGAGTTGAGCAATTCCGAAGCTTCAATGTGGGCCGTTGTACTCTATTTAGTGTTCTTCGAAGTCTAACTTGGTACTTTAGCCTTCGTGCAACGTTTCGTAAGGTAAAGATGCGAATAAACCAAGTTATGTTGGAAATTACGCAAAAACGTTAAATGCTCGTCTATGTAGAGAGTTGAGCAATTTGAAAGCAACAATGTGGATCGTTGTACTCTACTTAATCTTCTTAGAAGTCTAACCTGGTACTTTACCCTTCGTGCAACGTTTCGTAAGGTAAAGATGCGAATAAACCAAGTTATGTTGGAAATTACGTGAAAACGTGAAATGCTCGTCTATGGAGAGAGTTGAGCAATTCCAAAGCATCAATGTGGACCGTTGTACTCTTTTTAGTGTTCTTAGAAGTCTAACTTGGTACTTTAGCCTTCGTGCAACGATTTGTATGGTAAAGAAGCGAATAGACCAAGTTAAGTTAGAAATTGCACAAAAACGTGAGAAGCTCGTCTATAAAGAGATTTGAGAAATTCCAAAGCATCAATACGGACCGTTGTACTCTATTTAGTGTTTTTAGAAGTCTAACTTGGTACTTTAGCCTTCGTGCAATGTTTCGTAAGGTAAAGATGTGAATAGACCAAGTTTTGTTGGAAATATCACAAAAAGGTGAAAAGCTCGTCTATTGAGAGAGTTGAGCAATTCCAAAGTATCAATGTCGACCGTTGTACTCTATTTATAGTTCTTAGAAGTCTAACTTGGTACTTTAGCCTTCGTGCAACGTTTCGTAAGGTAAAGATGTGAATGGACCAAGTTATGTTAGAAATAGCACAAAAAGGTGAAAAGCTCGTCCATGGATAGAGTTGAGCAATTCCAAAGCATCAATGTGGACCGTTGTACTCTATTTATTGTTCTTAGAAGTCTAACTTGGTCCTTTAGCCTTCGTGCAACGTTTCGTAAGGTAAAGATGCCAATAGACCAAGTTATGTTGGAAATTGCACAAAAACGTGAAAAGCTCGTCTATGGAGAGGGATGAGCAATTCCAAAGCATCAATGTGGACCGTTGTACACTATTTAGTGTTCTTACAAGTCTAACTTGCTAGTTTAGCCTTCGTGCGACGTTTCGTATGGTAAAGATGCGAATAGACCAAGTTATGTTCGAAAATAAACAAAAACGTGCAAAGCTCGTCTATGGAGAGAGTTGAGCGATTCCAAATCATCAATGCGGATCGTTCTACTCTATTTAGTGTTCTTAGAAGTCTAACTTGCTAGTTTAGCCTTCGTGCAACGTTTCGTATGGTACAGAAGCGAATAGACCAAGTTATGTTCGAAAATGCACAAAAAAGTGAAAAGCTCGTCTATGGAGAGAGTTGAGCAATTGCAAAGCATCAATGTGGACCATTGTACTCTACTTAGTGTTCTTAGAAGTCTAACTTGCTAGTTTAGCCCTCAGCAACGTTTCGCAAGGTAAAGATGCGAATAGACCAAGTTACGTTCGAAAATGCAGAAAAAAGTGAAAAGCTCGTCTATGGAGAGAGTTGAGCAATTCCGAAGCTTCAATGTGGGCCGTCGTACTCTATTTAGTGTTCTTCGAAGTCTAACTTGGTACTTTAGCCTTCGTGCAACGTTTCGTAAGGTAAAGATGCGAATAAACCAAGTTATGTTGGAAATTATGCAAAAATGTTAAATGCTCGTCTATGGAGAGAGTTGAGGAATTTGAAAGCATCAATGTGGATCGTTGTACTCTACTTAATGTTCTTAGAAGTCTAACCTGGTACTTTACCCTTCGTGCAACGTTTCGTAAGGTAAAGATGCGAATAAACCAAGTTATGTTGGAAATTATGCGAAAACGTGAAATGCTCGTCTATGGAGAGAGTTGAGCAATTCCAAAGCATCAATGTGGACCGTTGTACTCTTTTTAGTGTTCTTAGAAGTCTAACTTGGTACTTTAGCCTTCGTGCAACGTTTCGTATGGTAAAGAAGCGAATAGACCAAGTTAAGTTGGAAATTGCACAAAAACGTGAGAAGCTCGTCTATGGAGAGATTTGAGAAATTCCAAAGCATCAATGTGGACCGTTGTACTCTATTTAGTGTTTTTAGAAGTCTAACTTGGTACTTTAGCCTTCGTGCAATGTTTCGTAAGGGAAAGATGTGAATAGACCAAGTTTTGTTGGAAATATCACAAAAAGGTGAAAAGCTCGTTTATGGAGAGAGTTGAGCAATTCCAAAGCATCAATGTCGACCGTTGTACTCTATTTATAGTTCTTAGAAGTATAACTTGGTACTTTAGCCTTCGTGCAACGTTTCGTAAGGTAAGGATGTGAATGGACCAAGTTATGTTAGAAATAGCACAAAAAGGTGAAAAGCTCGTCTATGGAGAGAGTTGAGCAATTCCAAAGCATCAATGTGGACCGTTGTACTCTATTTATTGTTCTTAGAAGTCTAACTTGGTCCTTTAGCCTTCGTGCAACGTTTCGTAAGGTAAAGATGCCAATAGACCAAGTTATGTTGGAAATTGCACAAAAACGTGAAAAGCTCGTCTATGGAGAGGGATGAGCAATTCCAAAGCATCAATGTGGACCGTTGTACACTATTTAGTGTTCTTACAAGTCTAACTTGCTAGTTTAGCCTTCGTGCGACGTTTTGTATGGTAAAGATGCGAATAAACCAAGTTATGTTGGAAATTACGCAAAAACGTTAAATGCTCGTCTATGTAGAGAGTTGAGCAATTTGAAAGAAACAATGTGGATCGTTGTACTCTACTTAATCTTCTTAGAAGTCTAACCTGGTACTTTACCCTTCGTGCAACGTTTCGTAAGGTAAAGATGCGAATAAACCAAGTTATGTTGGAAATTATGCGAAAACGTGAAATGCTCGTCTATGGAGAGAGTTGAGCAATTCCAAAGCATCAATGTGGACCGTTGTACTCTTTTTAGTGTTCTTAGATGTCTAACTTGGTTTTTTAGCCTTCGTGCAACGTTTCGTATGGTAAAGAAGCGAATAGACCAAGTTAAGTTGGAAATTGCACAAAAACGTGAGAAGCTCGTCTATGGAGAGATTTGAGAAATTCCAAAGCATCAATGTGGACCGTTGTACTCTATTTAGTGTTTTTAGAAGTCTAACTTGGTACTTTAGCCTTCGTGCAATGTTTCGTAAGGTAAAGATGTGAATAGACCAAGTTTTGTTGGAAATATCCCAAAAAGGTGAAAAGCTCGTCTATGGAGAGAGTTGAGCAATTCCAAAGTATCAATGTCGACCGTTGTACTCTATTTATAGTTCTTAGAAGTCTAACTTGGTACTTTAGCCTTCGTGCAACGTTTCGCAAGGTAAAGATGTGAATGGACCAAGTTATGTTAGAAATAGCACAAAAAGGTGAAAAGCTCGTCTATGGAGAGAGTTGAGCAATTCCAAAGCATCAATGTGGACCGTTGTACTCTATTTATTGTTCTTAGAAGTCTAACTTGGTCCTTTAGCCTTCGTGCAACGTTTCGTAAGGTAAAGATGCCAATAGACCAAGTTATGTTGGAAATTGCACAAAAACGTGAAAAGCTCGTCTATGGAGAGGGATGAGCAATTCCAAAGCATCAATGTGGACCGTTGTACACTATTTAGTGTTCTTACAAGTCTAACTTGCTAGTTTAGCCTTCGTGCGACGTTTCGTATGGTAAAGATGCGAATAGACCAAGTTATGTTCGAAAATAAACAAAAACGTGCAAAGCTCGTCTATGGAGAGAGTTGAGCGATTCCAAATCATCAATGCGGATCGTTCTACTCTATTTAGTGTTCTTAGAAGTCTAACTTGCTAGTTTAGCTTTCGTGCAACGTTTCGTATGGTACAGAAGCGAATAGACCAAGTTATGTTCGAAAATGCACAAAAAAGTGAAAAGCTCGTCTATGGAGAGAGTTGAGCAATTGCAAAGCATCAATGTGGACCATTGTACTCTATTTAGTGTTCTTAGAAGTCTAACTTGCTAGTTTAGCCCTCGTGCAACGTTTCGCAAGGTAAAGATGCGAATAGACCAAGTTACGTTCGAAAATGCACAAAAAAGTGAAAAGCTCGTTTATGGAGAGAGTTGAGCAATTCCGAAGCTTCAATGTGGGCCGTTGTACTCTATTTAGTGTTCTTCGAAGTCTAACTTGGTACTTTAGCCTTCGTGCAACGTTTCGTAAGGTAAAGATGCGAATAAACCAAGTTATGTTGGAAATTATGCAAAAATGTTAAATGCTCGTCTATGGAGAGAGTTGAGGAATTTGAAAGCATCAATGTGGATCGTTGTACTCTACTTAATGTTCTTAGAAGTCTAACCTGGTACTTTACCCTTCGTGCAACGTTTCGTAAGGTAAAGATGCGAATAAACCAAGTTATGTTGGAAATTATGCGAAAACGTGAAATGCTCGTCTATGGAGAGAGTTGAGCAATTCCAAAGCATCAATGTGGACCGTTGTACTCTTTTTAGTGTTCTTAGAAGTCTAACTTGGTACTTTAGCCTTCGTGCAACGTTTCGTCTGGTAAAGAAGCGAATAGACCAAGTTAAGTTGGAAATTGCACAAAAACGTGAGAAGCTCGTCTATGGAGAGATTTGAGAAATTCCAAAGCATCAATGTGGACCGTTGTACTCTATTTAGTGTTCTTATAAGTCTAACTTGCTAGTTTAGCCTTCGTGCGACGTTTCGTATGGTAAAGATTCGAATAGACCAAGTTATGTTCGAAAATAAACAAAAACGTGGAAAGCTCGTCTATGGAAAGAGTTGAGTGATTCCAAATCATCAATGTGGACCGTTGTACTCTATTTAGTGTTCTTAGACGTCTAACTTGCTAGTTTAGCCTTCGTGCAACGTTTCGTATGGTAAAGAAGCGAATAGACCAAGTTATTTTCGAAAATGCACAAAAAAGTGAAATGCTCGTCTATGGAGAGAGTTGAGCAATTCCAAAGCATCAATGTGGACCATTGTACTCTATTTAGTGTTCTTATAAGTCTAACTTGCTAGTTTAGCCCTCGTGCAACGTTTCGCAAGGTAAAGATGCGAATAGACCAAGTTACGTTCGAAAATGCACAAAAAAGTGAAAAGCTCGTCTATGGAGAGAGTTGAGCAATTCCGAATCTTCAATGTGGGCCGTTGTACTCTATTTAGTGTTCTTCGAAGTCTAACTTGGTACTTTAGCCTTCGTGCAACGTTTCGTAAGGTAAAGATGCGAATAAACCAAGTTATGTTGGAAATTACGCAAAAATGTTAAATGCTCGTCTATGGAGAGAGTTGAGCAATTCCAAAGCATCAATGTGGACCGTTGTATTCTATTTAGTGTTCTTAGAAGTCTAACTTGCTAGTTTAGCCCTCGTGCAACGTTTCGTAAGGTAAAGATGCGAATAGACCGAGTTAAGTTGGAAATTGCACAAAAACTTGAAAAGCTCGCCTATGGAGAGAGTTGAGCAATTCCAAAGCATCAATGTGGACCGTTGTCCTCTATTTAGTGTTCTTAGAAGTTTAACTTGCTAGTTTAGCCTTCGTACAACGTTTCATATGGTAAAGATGCGAACAGACCAAGTTATGTTGGGAATTGAGCAAAAACGTCAAATGCTCGTTTATGGAGAGAGTTGAGCTATTCCAAAGCATCAACGTGGACCGTTGTACTCTTTTTAGTGTTTTTCGAAGTCTAACTTGCTAGTTTAGCCTTCGTGCAACGTTTCGTATGGTAAAGAAGCGAATAGACCAAGTTATGTTGGAAATTGCACAAAAATGTGAGAAGCTCGTCTATGGAGAGAGTTGAGCAATTCCAAAGCATCAATGTGGACCGTTGTACTCTATTTAGTGTTTTTAGAAGTCTAACTTGGTACTTTAGCCTTCGTGCAACGTTTCGTAAGGTAAAGATGTGAATAGACCAAGTTATGTTGGAAATATCACAAAAAGGTGAAAAGCTCGTCTATTGAGAGAGTTGAGCAATTCCAAAGCATCAATGTGGACCGTTGTACTCTATTTATTGTTCTTAGAAGTCTAACTTGGTCCTTTATCCTTCGTGCAACGTTTCGTAAGGCAAAGATGCCAATAGACCAAGTTATGTTGGAAATTGCACAAAAACGTGAAAAGCTCGTCTATGGAAAGAGTTGAGCAATTCCAAACCATGAATGTGGACCGTTGTACTCTATTTAGTGTTCTTAGCAGTCTAACCTGGTACTTTAGCCTTCGTGCAACGTTTCGTAAGGTAAAGATGCGAATAAACCAAGTTATGTTGGAAATTACGCCAAAACGTTAAATGCTTGTCTATGGAGAGAGTTGAGCAATTCCAAAGCATCAATGTGGACCGTTGTACTCTTTTTAGTGTTCTTAGAAGTATAACTTGGTACTTTAGCCTTCGTGCAACGTTTTGTATGTTAAAGGAGCGAATAGACCAAGTTAAGTTGGAAATTGCACAAAAATGTGAGAAGCTCGTCTATGGAGAGATTTGAGCAATTCCAAAGCATCAATGTGGACCGTTGTACTCTATTTAGTGTTTTTACAAGTCTAACTTGGTACTTTAGCCTTCGTGCAATGTTTCGTAAGGTAAAGATGTGAATAGACTAAGTTTTGTTGGAAATATCACAAAAAGGTGAAAAGCTCGTCTACGGAGAGAGTTGAGCAATTCCAAAGCATCAATGTCGACCGTTGTACTCTATTTATAGTTCTTAGAAGTATAACTTGGTACTTTAGCCTTCGTGCAACGTTTCGTAAGGTAAAGATGTGAATGGACCAAGTTATGTTAGAAATAGCACAAAAAGGTGAACTGCTTGTCTATGGAGAGAGTTGAGCAATTCCAAAGCATCAATGTGGACCGTTGTACTCTATTTATTGTTCTTAGAAGTCTAACTTGGTCCTTTAGCCTTCGTGCAACGTTTCGTAAGGTAAAGATGCCAATAGACCAAGTTATGTTGGAAATTGCACAAAAACGTGAAAAGCTCGTCTATGGAGAGAGTTGAGCAATTCCAAAGCATCAATGTGGACCGTTGTACACTATTTGGTGTTCTTACAAGTCTAACTTGCTAGTTTAGCCTTCGTGCGACGTTTCGTATGGTAAAGATGTGAATAGACCAAGTTATGTTCGAAAATAAACAAAAACGTGCAAAGCTCGTCTATGGAGAGAGTTGAGCGATTCCAAATCATCAATGTGGACCGTTGTACTTTATTTAGTGTTTTTAGAAGTCTAACTTGCTAGTTTAGCCTTCGTGCAACGTTTCGTATGGTAACGAAGCGAATAGACCAAGTTATGTTCATAAATGCACAAAAAAGTGAAAAGCTCGTCTATGGAGAGAGTTGAGCAATTCCAAAGCATCAATGTGGACCATTGTACTCTATTTAGTGTTCTTAGAAGTCTAACTTGCTAGTTTTGCCCTCGTGCAACGTTTCGTAAGGTAAAGATGCGAATAGACCAAGTTATGTTCGAAAATGCATAAAAAAGTGAAAAGCTCGTCTATGGAGAGAGTTGAGCAATTCCGAAGCTTCAATGTGGGCCGTTGTACTCCATTTAGTGTTCTTAGAAGTCTAACTTGGTACTTTAGCCTTCGTGCAACGTTTCGTAAGGTAAAGATGCGAATAAACCAAGTTATGTTGGAAATTACGCAAAAACGTTAAATGCTCGTCTATAGAAAGAGTTGAGCAATTCCAAAGCATCAATGTGGACCGTTGTATTCTATTTAGTGTTGTTAGAAGTCTAACTTGCTAGTTTAGCCCTCGTGCAAGGTTTCGTAAGGTAAAGATGTGAATAGACCAAGTTAAGTTGGAAATTGCACAAAAACGTGAAAAGCTCGCCTATGGAGAGAGTTGAGCAATTCGAAAGCATTAATGTGGACCGTTGTCCTCTATTTAGTGTTCTTAGAAGTCTAACTTGCTAGTTTAGCCTTCGTACAACGTTTCGTATGGTAAAGATGCGAACAGACCAAGTTATGTTGGGAATTGCGCAAAAACGTCAAATGCTCGTATATGGAGAGAGTTGAGCAATTCCAAAGCATCAATGTGGACCGTTGTACTCTTTTTAGTGTTCTTCGAAGTCTAACTTGCTAGTTTAGCCTTCGTGCAACGTTTCGTATGGTAAAGAAGCGAATAGACCAAGTTATGTTGGAAATTGCACAAAAATGTGAGAAGCTCGTCTATGGAGAGAGTTGAGCAATTCCAAAGCATCAATGTGGACCATTATACTCTATTTAGTGTTTTTAGAAGTCTAACTTGGTACTTTAGCTTTCGTGCAACGTTTCGTAAGGTAAAGATGTGAATAGACCAAGTTATGTTGGAAATATCACAAAAAGGTGAAAAACTCGTCTCTTGAGAGAGTTGAGCAATTCCAAAGCATCAATGTGGACCGTTGTACTCTATTTATTGTTCTTAGAAGTCTAACTTGGTACTTTAGCCTTCGTGCAACGTTTCGTAAGGTAAAGATGTGAATGGACCAAGTTATGTTAGAAATAGCACAAAAAGGTGAAAAGCTCGTCTATTTAGAGAGTTGAGCGATTCCAAAGCATCAATGTGGACCGTTGTACTCTATTTATTGTTCTTAGAAGTCTAACTTGGTCCTTTATCCTTCGTGCAACGTTTCGTAAGGTAAAGATGCCAATAGACCAAGTTATGTTGGAAATTGCACAAAAACGTGAAAAGCTCGTCTATGGAAAGAGTTGAGCAATTCCAAAGCATCAATGTGGACCGTTGTACTCTATTTAGTGTTCTTAGAAGTCTAACCTGGTACTTTAGCCTTCGTGCAACGTTTCGTACGGTAAATATGCGAATAAACCAAGTTATGTTGGAAATTACGCCAAAACGTGAAATGCTTGTCTATGGAGAGAGTTGAGCAATTCCAAAGCATCAATGTGGACCGTCGTACTGTTTTTACTGTTCTTAGAAGTCTAACTTGGTACTTTAGCCTTCGTGCAACGTTTCGTATGGTAAAGAAGCGAATAGACCAAGTTAAGTTGGAAATTGCACAAAAACGTGAGAAGCTCATCTATGGAGAGATTTGAGCAATTCCAAAGCATCAATGTGGACCGTTTTACTCTATTTATTGTTCTTAGAAGTCTAACTTGGTCCTTTAGCCTTCGTGCAACGTTTCGTAAGGTAAAGATGACAATAGACCAAGTTATGTTGGAAATTGCACGAAAACGTGAAAAGCTCGTCTATGGAAAGAGTTGATCAATTCCAAAGCATCAATGTGGACCGTTGTACTCTATTTAGTGTTCTTACAAGTCTAACTTGCTAGTTTAGCCTTCGTGCGACGTTTCGTATGGTAAATATGCGAATAGACCAAGTTATGTTCGAAAATAAACAAAAACGTGCAAAGCTCGTCTATAAAGAGAGTTGAGCGATTCCAAATCATCAATGTGGACCGTTGTACTCTATTTAGTGTTCTTAAAAGTCTAACTTGCTAGTTTAGCCTTCGTGCAACGTTTCGTATGGTAAAGAAGCGAATAGACCAAGTTATGTTCGAAAATGCACAAAAAAGTGAAAAGCTCGTCGATGGAGAGAGTTGAGCAATTCCAAAGCATCAATGTGGACCATTGTACTCTATTTAGTGTTCTTATAAGTCTAACTTGCTAGTTTAGCCCTCGTGCAACGTTTCGTAAGGTAAAGATGCGAATACGCCAAGTTATGTTCGAAAATGCACAAAAAAGTGAAAAGCTCGTCTATGGAGAGAGTTGAGCAATTCCGAAGCTTCAATGTGAGCCGTTGTACTCTATTTAGTGTTCTTAGAAGTCTAACTTGCTAGTTTAGCCCTCGTGCAACGTTTCGTAAGGTAAAGATGCGAATAGACCAAGTTATGTTCGAAAATGCACAAAAAAGTGAAAAGCTCGTCTATGGAGAGAGTTGAGCAATTCCGAAGCTTCAATGTGGGCCGTTGTACTCCATTTAGTGTTCTTAGAAGTCTAACTTGGTACTTTAGCCTTCGTGCAACGTTTCGTAAGGTAAAGATGCGAATAAACCAAGTTATGTTGGAAATTACGCAAAAACGTTAAATGCTCGTCTATAGAAAGAGTTGAGCAATTCCAAAGCATCCATGTGGACCGTTGTATTCTATTTAGTGTTCTTAGAAGTCTAACTTGCTAGTTTAGCCCTCGTGCAAGGTTTCGTAAGGTAAAGATGCGAATAGACCAAGTTAAGTTGGAAATTGCACAAAAACGTGAAAAGCTCGCCTATGGAGAGAGTTGAGCAATTCGAAAGCATTAATGTGGACCGTTGTCCTCTATTTAGTGTTCTTAGAAGTCTAACTTGCTAGTTTAGCCTTCGTACAACGTTTCGTATGGTAAAGATGCGAACAGACCAAGTTATGTTGGGAATTGCGCAAAAACGTCAAATGCTCGTATATGGAGAGAGTTGAGCAATTCCAAAGCATCAATGTGGACCGTTGTACTCTTTTTAGTGTTCTTCGAAGTCTAACTTGCTAGTTTAGCCTTCGTGCAACGTTTCGTATGGTAAAGAAGCGAATAGACCAAGTTATGTTGGAAATTGCACAAAAATGTGAGAAGCTCGTCTATGGAGAGAGTTGAGCAATTCCAAAGCATCAAGGTGGACCATTATACTCTATTTAGTGTTTTTAGAAGTCTAACTTGGTACTTTAGCCTTCGTGCAACGTTTCGTAAGGTAAAGATGTGAATAGACCAAGTTATGTTGGAAATATCACAAAAAGGTGAAAAGCTCGTCTCTTGAGAGAGTTGAGCAATTCCAAAGCATCAATGTGGACCGTTGTACTCTATTTATTGTTCTTAGAAGTCTAACTTGGTACTTTAGCCTTCGTGCAACGTTTCGTAAGGTAAAGATGTGAATGGACCAAGTTATGTTAGAAATAGCACAAAAAGGTGAAAAGCTCGTCTATTTAGAGAGTTGAGCGATTCCAAAGCATCAATGTGGACCGTTGTACTCTATTTATTGTTCTTAGAAGTCTAACTTGGTCCTTTATCCTTCGTGCAACGTTTCGTAAGGTAAAGATGCCAATAGACCAAGTTATGTTGGAAATTGCACAAAAACGTGAAAAGCTCGTCTATGGAAAGAGTTGAGCAATTCCAAAGCATCAATGTGGACCGTTGTACTCTATTTAGTGTTCTTAGAAGTCTAACCTGGTACTTTAGCCTTCGTGCAACGTTTCGTACGGTAAATATGCGAATAAACCAAGTTATGTTGGAAATTACGCCAAAACGTGAAATGCTCGTCTATGGAGAGAGTTGAGCAATTCCAAAGCATCAATGTGGACCGTCGTACTGTTTTTACTGTTCTTAGAAGTCTAACTTGGTACTTTAGCCTTCGTGCAACGTTTCGTATGGTAAAGAAGCGAATAGACCAAGTTAAGTTGGAAATTGCACAAAAACGTGAGAAGCTCATCTATGGAGAGATTTGAGCAATTCCAAAGCATCAATGTGGACCGTTTTACTCTATTTATTGTTCTTAGAAGTCTAACTTGGTCCTTTAGCCTTCGTGCAACGTTTCGTAAGGTAAAGATGACAATAGACCAAGTTATGTTGGAAATTGCACGAAAACGTGAAAAGCTCGTCTATGGAAAGAGTTGATCAATTCCAAAGCATCAATGTGGACCGTTGTACTCTATTTAGTGTTCTTACAAGTCTAACTTGCTAGTTTAGCCTTCGTGCGACGTTTCGTATGGTAAAGATGCGAATAGACCAAGTTATGTTCGAAAATAAACAAAAATGTGCAAAGCTCGTCTATAAAGAGAGTTGAGCGATTCCAAATCATCAATGTGGACCGTTGTACTCTATTTAGTGTTCTTAAAAGTCTAACTTGCTAGTTTAGCCGTCGTGCAACGTTTCGTATGGTAAAGAAGCGAATAGACCAAGTTATGTTCGAAAATGCACAAAAAAGTGAAAAGCTCGTCGATGGAGAGAGTTGAGCAATTCCAAAGCATCAATGTGGACCATTGTACTCTATTTAGTGTTCTTATAAGTCTAACTTGCTAGTTTAGCCCTCGTGCAACGTTTCGTAAGGTAAAGATGCGAATACGCCAAGTTATGTTCGAAAATGCACAAAAAAGTGAAAAGCTCGTCTATGGAGAGAGTTGAGCAATTCCGACGCTTCAATGTGAGCCGTTGTACTCTATTTAGTGTTCTTAGAAGTCTAACTTGGTACTTTAGCCTTCGTGCAACGTTTCGTAAGGTAAAGATGCGAATAAACCAAGTTAAGTTGGAAATTACGCAAAAACGTTAAATGCTCGTCTATGGAGAGAGTTGAGCAATTCCAAAGCATCAATGTGGACCGTTGTATTCTATTTAGTGTTCTTAGAAGTCTAACTTGCTAGTTTAGCCCTCGTGCAACATTTCGTAAGGTAAAGATGCGAATAGAACAAGTTAAGTTGGAAATTGCAGAAAAACGTGAAAAGCCGCCTATGGAGAGAGTTGAGCAATTCCAAAGCATCAATGTGGAACGTTGTCCTCTATTTAGTGTTCTTAGAAGTCTAACTTGCTAGTTTAGCCTTCGTACAACGTTTCGTACGGTAAAGATGCGAACAGACCAAGTTATGTTGGGAATATCACAAAAAGGTGAAAAGCTCGTCTATTGAGAGAGTTGAGCAATTCCAAAGCATCAATGTGGACCGTTGTACTCTATTTATTGTTCTTAGAAGTCTAACTTCGTACTTTAACTTTCGTGCAACGTTTCGTAAGGTAAAGATGTGAATGGACCAAGTTATGTTAGAAATAGCACAAAAAGGTGAAAAGCTCGTCTATGGAGAGAGTTGAGCAATTCCAAAGCATCAATGTGGACCGTTGTACTATATTTATTGTTCTTAGAAGTCTAACTTGGTCCTTTATCCTTCGTGCAACGCTTCGTAAGGCAAAGATGCCAATCGACCAAGTTATGTTGGAAATTGCACAAAAACTTGAAAAGCTCGTCTATGGAAAGAGTTGAGCAATTCCAAAGCATCAATGTGGACCGTTGTACTCTATTTAGTGTTCTTAGAAGTCTAACCTGGTACTTTAGCCTTCGTGCAACGTTTCGTAAGGTAAAGATGCGAATAGACCAAGTTATGTTGGAAATTGCACAAAAACGTGAAAAGCTCGTCTATGGAAAGAGTCGAGCAATTCCAAAGCATCAATGTGGACCGTTGTACTCTATTTAGTGTTCTTAGAAGTCTAACCTGGTACTTTAGCCTTCGTGCAACGTTTCATAAGGTAAAGATGCGAATAAACCAAGTTATGTTGGAAATTACGCCAAAACGTGAAATTCTCGTCTATGGAGAGAGTTGAGCAATTCCAAAGCATCAACGTGGACCGTCGTACTCTTTTTAGTGTTCTTAGAAGTCTAACTTGGTACTTTAGCCTTCGTGCAACATTTCGTATGGTAAAGAAGCGAATAGACCAAGTTAAGTTGGAAATTGCACAAAAACGTGAGAAGCTCATCTATGGAGAGATTTGAGCAATTACAAAGCATCAATGTGGACCGTTGTACTCTATTTATTGTTCTTAGAAATCTAACTTGGTCCTTTAGCCTTCGTGCAACGTTTCGTAAGGTAAAGATGCCAATAGACCAAGTTATGTTGGAAATTGCACGAAAACGTGAAAACCTCGTCTATGGAAAGAGTTGAGCAATTCCAAAGCATCAATGTGGACCGCTGTACTCTATTTAGTGTCCTTACATGTCTAACTTGCTTGTTTAGCCTTCGTGCGACGTTTCGTATGGCAAAGATGCGAATAGACCAAGTTATGTTCGAAAATAAACAAACACGTGCAAAGCTCGTCTATGGAGAGAGTTGAGCGATTCCAAATCATCAATGTGGACCGTTGTACTCTATTTAGTGTTCTTAGAAGTCTAACTTGCTAGTTTAGCCCTCGTGCAACGTTTCGTAAGGTAAAGATGCGAATAGACCAAGTAAAGTTGGAAATTGCACAAAAACGTGAAAAGCCGCCTATGGAGAGAGTTGAGCAATTCCAAAGCATCAATGTGGAACGTTGTCCTCTATTTAGTGTTCTTAGAAGTCTAACTTGCTAGTTTAGCCTTCGTACAACGTTTCGTAGGGTAAAGATGCGAACAGACCAAGTTATGTTGGGAATTACGCAAAAACGTCAAATGCTCATCTATGGAGAGAGTTGAGCAATTCCAAAGCATCAATGTGGACCGTTGTACTCTTTTTAGTGTTCTTCGAAGTCTAACTTGCTAGTTTAGCCCTCGTGCAACGTTTCGTATGGTAAAGAAGCGAATAGACCAAGTTATGTTGGAAATTGCACAAAAATGTGAGAAGCTCATCTATGCAGAGAGTTGAGCAATTCCAAAGCATCAATGTGGACCGTTGTACTCTATTTAGTGTTTTTAGAAGTCTAACTTGGTACTTTAGCTTTCGTGCAACGTTTCGTAAGGTAAAGATGTGAATAGACCAAGTTATGTTGGAAATATCACAAAAAGGTGAAAAGCTCGTCTATTGAGAGAGTTGAGCAATTCCAAAGCATCAATGTGTACCGTTGTACTCTATTTATTGTTCTTAGAAGTCTAACTTCGTACTTTAACTTTCGTGCAACGTTTCGTAAGGTAAAGATGTGAATGGACCAAGTTATGTTAGAAATAGCACAAAAAGGTGAAAAGCTCGTCTATGGAGAGAGTTGAGCAATTCCAAAGCATCAATGTGGACCGTTGTACTCTATTTATTGTTCTTAGAAGTCTAACTTGGTCCTTTATCCTTCGTGCAACGCTTCGTAAGGCAAAGATGCCAATAGACCAAGTTATGTTGGAAATTGCACAAAAACAGGAAAAGCTCGTCTATGGAAAGAGTTGAGCAATTCCAAAGCATCAATGTGGACCGTTGTATTCTATTTAGTGTTCTTAGAAGTCTAACTTGCTAGTTTAGCCCTCGTGCAACGTTTCGTAAGGTAAAGATGCGAATAGACCAAGTTATGTTGGAAATTGCACAAAAACGTGAAAAGCTCGTCTATGGAAAGAGTTGAGCAATTCCAAAGCATCAATGTGGACCGTTGTACTCTATTTAGTGTTCTTAGAAGTCTAACCTGGTACTTTAGCCTTCGTGCAACGTTTCATAAGGTAAAGATGTGAATAAACCAAGTTATGTTGGAAATTACGCCAAAACGTGAAATGCTCGTCTATGGAGAGAGTTGAGCAATTCCAAAGCATCAATGTGGACCGTCGTACTCTTTTTAGTGTTCTTAGAAGTCTAACTTGGTACTTTAGCCTTCGTGCAACATTTCGTATGGTAAAGAAGCGAATAGACCAAGTTAAGTTGGAAATTGCACAAAAACGTGAGAAGCTCATATATGGAGAGATTTGAGCAATTCCAAAGCATCAATGTGGACCGTTGTACTCTATTTATTGTTCTTAGAAGTCTAACTTGGTCCTTTAGCCTTCGTGCAACGTTTCGTAAGGTAAAGATGCCGATAGACTAAGTTATGTTGGAAATTGCACGAAAACGTGAAAAGCTCGTCTATGGAAAGAGTTGAGCAATTCCAAAGCATCAATGTGGACCGTTGTACTCTATTTAGTGTCCTTACATGTCTAACTTGCTTGTTTAGCCTTCGTGTGACGTTTCGTATGGTAAAGATGCGAATAGACCAAGTTATGTTCGAAAATGCACAAAAAAGTGAAAAGCTCGTCTATGGAGAGAGTTGAGCAATTCCAAAGCATCAGTGTGGACCATTGTACTCTATTTAGTGTTCTTAGAAGTCTAACTTGCTAGTTTAGCCTTCGTGCAACGTTTCGTATGGTAAAGAAGCGAATAGACCAAGTTATGTTTGAAAATGCACAAAAAAGTGAAAAGCTCGTCTATGGAGAGAGTTGAGCAATTCCAAAGCATCAATGTGGACCATTGTACTCTATTTAGTGTTCTTAGAAGTCTAACTTGCTAGTTTAGCCCTCGTGCAACGTTTCGTAAGGTAAAGATGCGAATACGCCAAGTTATGTTCGAAAATGCACAAAAAGTGAAAAGCTCATCTATGGAGAGAGTTGAGCAATTCCGAAGCTTCAATGTGGGCCGTTGTACTCTATTTAGTGCTCTTAGAAGTCTAACTTGGTACTTTAGCCTTCGTGCAACGTTTCGTAAGGTAAAGATTCGAATAAACCAAGTTATGTTGGAAATTACGCAAAAACGTTAAATGCTCGTCTATGGAGAGAGTTGAGCAATTCCAAAGCATCAATGTGGACCGTTGTATTCTATTTAGTGTTCTTAGAAGTCTAACTTGCTAGTTTAGCCCTCGTGCAACGTTTCGTAAGGTAAAGATGCGAATAGACCAAGTTATGTTGGAAATTGCACAAAAACGTGAAAAGCTCGTCTATGGAAAGAGTTGAGCAATTCCAAAGCATCAATGTGGACCGTTGTACTCTATTTAGTGTTCTTAGAAGTCTAACCTGGTACTTTAGCCTTCGTGCAACGTTTCATAAGGTAAAGATGCGAATAAACCAAGTTATGTTGGAAATTACGCCAAAACGTGAAATGCTCGTCTATGGAGAGAGTTGAGCAATTCCAAAGTATCAATGTGGACCGTCGTACTCTTTTTAGTGTTCTTAGAAGTCTAACTTGGTACTTTAGCCTTCGTGCAACATTTCGTATGGTAAAGAAGCGAATAGACCAAGTTAAGTTGGAAATTGCACAAAAACGTGAGAAGCTCATATATGGAGAGATTTGAGCAATTCCAAAGCATCAATGTGGACCGTTGTACTCTATTTATTGTTCTTAGAAGTCTAACTTGGTCCTTTAGCCTTCGTGCAACGTTTCGTAAGGTAAAGATGCCGATAGACGAAGTTATGTTGGAAATTGCACGAAAACGTGAAAAGGTCGTCTATGGAAAGAGTTGAGCAATTCCAAAGCATCAATGTGGACCGTTGTACTCTATTTAGTGTCCTTACATGTCTAACTTGCTTGTTTAGCCTTCGTGCGACGTTTCGTATGGTAAAGATGCGAATAGACCAAGTTATGTTCGAAAATGCACAAAAAAGTGAAAAGCTCGTCTATGGAGAGAGTTGAGCAATTCCAAAGCATCAATGTGGACCATTGTACTCTATTTAGTGTTCTTGGAAGTCTAACTTGCTAGTTTAGCCTTCGTGCAACGTTTCGTATGGTAAAGAAGCGAATAGGCCAAGTTATGTTCGAAAATGCACAAAAAAGTGAAAAGCTCGTCTATGGAGAGAGTTGAGCAATTCCAAAGCATCAATGTGGACCATTGTACTCTATTTAGTGTTCTTAGAAGTCTAACTTGCTAGTTTAGCCCTCGTGCAACGTTTCGTAAGGTAAAGATGCGAATACGCCAAGTTATGTTCGAAAATGCACAAAAAGTGAAAAGCTCGTCTATGGAGAGAGTTGAGCAATTCCGAAGCTTCAATGTGGGCCGTTGTACTCTATTTAGTGCTCTTAGAAGTCTAACTTGGTACTTTAGCCTTCGTGCAACGTTTCGTAAGGTAAAGATTCGAATAAACCAAGTTATGTTGGAAATTACGCAAAAACGTTAAATGCTCGTCTATGGAGAGAGTTGAGCAATTCCAAAGCATCAATGTGGACCGTTGTATTCTATTTAGTGTTCTTAGAAGTCTAACTTGCTAGTTTAGCCCTCGTGCAACGGTTCGTAAGGTAAAGATGCGAATAGACCAAGTTATGTTGGAAATTGCACAAAAACGTGAAAAGCTCGTCTATGGAAAGAGTTGAGCAATTCCAAAGCATCAATGTGGACCGTTGTACTCTATTTAGTGTTCTTAGAAGTCTAACCTGGTACTTTAGCCTTCGTGCAACGTTTCATAAGGTAAAGATGCGCATAAACCAAGTTATGTTGGAAATTACGCCAAAACGTGAAATGCTCGTCTATGGAGAGAGTTGAGCAATTCCAAAGCATCAATGTGGACCGTCGTACTCTTTTTAGTGTTCTTAGAAGTCTAACTTGGTACTTTAGCCTTCGTGCAACATTTCGTATGGTAAAGAAGCGAATAGACCAAGTTAAGTTGGAAATTGCACAAAAACGTGAGAAGCTCATATATGGAGAGATTTGAGCAATTCCAAAGCATCAATGTGGACCGTTGTACTCTATTTATTGTTCTTAGAAGTCTAACTTGGTCCTTTAGCCTTCGTGCAACGTTTCGTAAGGTAAAGATGCCAATAGACTAAGTTATGTTGGAAATTGCACGAAAACGTGAAAAGCTCGTCTATGGAAAGAGTTGAGCAATTCCAAAGCATCAATGTGGACCGTTGTACTCTATTTAGTGTCCTTACATGTCTAACTTGCTTGCTTAGCCTTCGTGCGACGTTTCGTATGGTAAAGATGCGAATAGACCAAGTTATGTTCGAAAATGCACAAAAAAGTGAAAAGCTCGTCCATGGAGAGAGTTTAGCAATTCCAAAGCATCAATGTGGACCATTGTACTCTATTTAGTGTTCTTAGAAGTCTAACTTGCTAGTTTAGCCTTCGTGCAACGTTTCGTATGGTAAAGAAGCGAATAGGCCAAGTTATGTTCGAAAATGCACAAAAAAGTGAAAAGCTCGTCTATGGAGAGAGTTGAGCAATTCCAAAGCATCAATGTGGACCATTGTACTCTATTTAGTGTTCTTAGAAGTCTAACTTGCTAGTTTAGCCCTCGTGCAACGTTTCGTAAGGTAAAGATGCGAATACGCCAAGTTATGTTCGAAAATGCACAAAAAGTGAAAAGCTCGTCTATGGAGAGAGTTGAGCAATTCCGAAGCTTCAATGTGGGCCGTTGTACTCTATTTAGTGCTCTTAGAAGTCTAACTTGGTACTTTAGCCTTCATGCAACGTTTCGTAAGGTAAAGATTCGAATAAACCAAGTTATGTTGGAAATTACGCAAAAACGTTAAATGCTCGTCCATGGAGAGAGTTGAGCAATTCCAAAGCATCAATGTGGACCGTTGTATTCTATTTAGTGTTCTTAGTAGTCTAACTTGCTAGTTTAGCCCTCGTGCAACGGTTCGTAAGGTAAAGATGCGAATAGACCAAGTTAAGTTGAAAATTGCACAAAAACGTGAAAAGCCGCCTATGGAGAGAGTTGAGCACTTCCAAAGCATCAATGTGGAACGTTGTCCTCTATTTAGTGTTCTTAGAAGTCTAACTTGCTAGTTTAGCCTTCGTACAACATTTCGTATGGTAAAGATGCGAACAGACCAAGTTATGTTGGGAATTACGCAAAAACGTCAAATGCTCATCTATGGAGAGAGTTGAGCAATTCCAAAGCATCAATGTGGACCGTTGTACTCTTTTTAGTGTTCTTCGAAGTCTAACTTGCTAGTTTAGCCCTCGTGCAACGTTTCGTATGGTAAAGAAGCGAATAGACCAAGTTATGTTGGAAATTGCACAAAAATGTGAGAAGCTCATCTATGGAGAGAGTTGAGCAATTCCAAAGCATCAATGTGGACCGTTGTACTCTATTTAGTGTTTTTAGAAGTCTAACTTGGTACTTTAGCTTTCGTGCAACGTTTCGTAAGGTAAAGATGTGAATGGACCAAGTTATGTTGGAAATTGCACGAAAACGTGAAAAGCTCGTCTATGGAAAGAGTTGAGCAATTCCAAAGCATCAATGTGGACCGTTGTACTCTATTTAGTGTTCTTAGAAGTCTAACTTGCTTGTTTAGCCTTCGTGCGACGTTTCGTATGGTAAAGATGTGAATAGACCAAGTTATGTTCGAAAATGCACAAAAAAGTGAAAAGCTCGTCTATGGAGAGAGTTGAGCAATTCCAAAGCATCAATGTGGACCATTGTACTCTATTTAGTGTTCTTAGAAGTCTAACTTGCTAGTTTAGCCGTCGTGCAACGTTTCGTATGGTAAAGAAGCGAATAGGCCAAGTTATGTTCGAAAATGCACAAAAAAGTGAAAAGCTCGTCTATGGAGAGAGTTGAGCAATTCCAAAGCATCAATGTGGACCATTGTACTCTATTTAGTGTTCTTAGAAGTCTAACTTGCTAGTTTAGCCCTCGTGCAACGTTTCGTAAGGTAAAGATGCGAATACGCCAAGTTATGTTCGAAAATGCACAAAAAGTGAAAAGCTCGTCTATGGAGAGAGTTGAGCAATTCCGAAGCTTCAATGTGGGCCGTTGTACTCTATTTAGTGCTCTTAGAAGTCTAACTTGGTACTTTAGCCTTCGTGCAACGTTTCGTAAGGTAAAGATTCGAATAAACCAAGTTATGTTGGAAATTAAGCAGAAACGTTAAATGCTCGTCTATGGAGAGAGTTGAGCAATTCCAAAGCATCAATGTGGACCGTTGTATTCTATTTAGTGTTCTTAGAAGTCTAACTTGCTAGTTTAGCCCTCGTGCAACGGTTCGTAAGGTAAAGATGCGAATAGACCAAGTTAAGTTGAAAATTGCACAAAAACGTGAAAAGCCGCCTATGGAGAGAGTTGAGCACTTCCAAAGCATCAATGTGGAACGTTGTCCTCTATTTAGTGTTCTTAGAAGTCTAACTTGCTAGTTTAGCCTTCGTACAACATTTCGTATGGTAAAGATGCGAACAGACCAAGTTATGTTGGGAATTACGCAAAAACGTCAAATGCTCATCTATGGAGAGAGTTGAGCAATTCCAAAGCATCAATGTGGACCGTTGTACTCTTTTTAGTGTTCTTCGAAGTCTAACTTGCTAGTTTAGCCCTCGTGCAACGTTTCGTATGGTAAAGAAGCGAATAGACCAAGTTATGTTGGAAATTGCACAAAAATGTGAGAAGCTCATCTATGGAGAGAGTTGAGCAATTCCAAAGCATCAATGTGGACCGTTGTACTCTATTTAGTGTTTTTAGAAGTCTAACTTGGTACTTTAGCTTTCGTGCAACGTTTCGTAAGGTAAAGATGTGAATAGACCAAGTTATGTTGGAAATTGCACAAAAACGTGAAAAGCTCGTCTATGGAAAGAGTTGAGCAATTCCAAAGCATCAATGTGGACCGTTGTACTCTATTTAGTGTTCTTAGAAGTCTAACCTGGTACTTTAGCCTTCGTGCAATGTTTCATAAGGTAAAGATGCGAATAAACCAAGTTATGTTGGAAATTACGCCAAAACGTGCAATGCTCGTCTATGGAGAGAGTTGAGCAATTCCAAAGCATCAATGTGGACCGTCGTACTCTTTTTAGTGTTCTTAGAAGTCTAACTTGGTACTTTAGCCTTCGTGCAACATTTCGTATGGTAAAGAAGCGAATAGACCAAGTTAAGTTGGAAATTGCACAAAAACGTGAGAAGCTCATATATGGAGAGATTTGAGCAATTCCAAAGCATCAATGTGGACCGTTGTACTCTATTTATTGTTCTTAGAAGTCTAACTTGGTCCTTTAGCCTTCGTGCAACGTTTCGTAAGGTAAAGATGCCAATAGACTAAGTTATGTTGGAAATTGCACGAAAACGTGAAAAGCTCGTCTATGGAAAGAGTTGAGCAATTCCAAAGCATCAATGTGGACCGTTGTACTCTATTTAGTGTCCTTACATGTCTAACTTGCTTGTTTAGCCTTCGTGCGACGTTTCGTATGGTAAAGATGCGAATAGACCAAGTTATGTTCGAAAATGCACAAAAAAATGAAAAGCTCGTCTATGGAGAGAGTTGAGCAATTCCAAAGCATCAATGTGGACCATTGTACTCTATTTAGTGTTCTTAGAAGTCTAACTTGCTAGTTTAGCCTTCGTGCAACGTTTCGTATGGTAAAGAAGCGAATAGGCCAAGTTATGTTCGAAAATGCACAAAAAAGTGAAAAGCTCGTCTATGGAGAGAGTTGAGCAATTCCAAAGCATCAATGTGGACCATTGTACTCTATTTAGTGTTCTTAGAAGTCTAACTTGCTAGTTTAGCCCTCGTGCAACGTTTCGTAAGGTAAAGATGCGAATACGCCAAGTTATGTTCGAAAATGCACAAAAAGTGAAAAGCTCGTCTATGGAGAGAGTTGAGCAATTCCGAAGCTTCAATGTGGGCCGTTCTACTCTATTTAGTGCTCTTAGAAGTCTAGCTTGGTACTTTAGCCTTCGTGCAACGTTTCGTAAGGTAAAGATTCGAATAAACCAAGTTATGTTGGAAATTACGCAAAAACGTTAAATGCTCGTCTATGGAGAGAGTTGAGCAATTCCAAAGCATCAATGTGGACCGTTGTATTCTATTTAGTGTTCTTAGAAGTCTAACTTGCTAGTTTAGCCCTCGTGCAACGTTTCGTAAGGTAAAGATGCGAATAGACCAAGTTAAGTTGAAAATTGCACAAAAACGTGAAAAGCCGCCTATGGAGAGAGTTGAGCAATTCCAAAGCATCAATGTGGAACGTTGTCCTCTATTTAGTGTTCTTAGAAGTCTAACTTGCTAGTTTAGCCTTCGTACAACATTTCGTATGGTAAAGATGCAAACAGACCAAGTTATGTTGGGAATTACGCAAAAACGTCAAATGCTCATCTATGGAGAGAGTTGAGCAATTCCAAAGCATCAATGTGGACCGTTGTACTCTTTTTAGTGTTCTTCGAAGTCTAACTTGCTAGTTTAGCCCTCGTGCAACGTTTCGTATGGTAAAGAAGCGAATAGACCAAGTTATGTTGGAAATTGCACAAAAATGTGAGAAGCTCATCTATGGAGAGAGTTGAGCAATTCCAAAGCATCAATGTGGACCGTTGTACTCTATTTAGTGTTTTTAGAAGTCTAACTTGGTACTTTAGCTTTCGTGCAACGTTTCGTAAGGTAAAGATGTGAATAGACCAAGTTATGTTGGAAATTGCACGAAAACGTGAAAAGCTCGTCTATGGAAAGAGTTGAGCAATTCCAAAGCATCAATGTGGACCGTTGTACTCTATTTAGTGTTCTTAGAAGTCTAACTTGCTTGTTTAGCCTTCGTGCGACGTTTCGTATGGTAAAGATGCGAATAGACCAAGTTATGTTCGAAAATGCACAAAAAAGTGAAAAGCTCGTCTATGGAGAGAGTTGAGCAATTCCAAAGCATCAATGTGGACCATTGTACTCTATTTAGTGTTCTTAGAAGTCTAACTTGCTAGTTTAGCCTTCGTGCAACGTTTCGTATGGTAAAGAAGCGAGTAGGCCAAGTTATGTTCGAAAATGCACAAAAAAGTGAAAAGCTCGTCTATGGAGAGAGTTGAGCAATTCCAAAGCATCAATGTGGACCATTGTACTCTATTTAGTGTTCTTAGAAGTCTAACTTGCTAGTTTAGCCCTCGTGCAACGTTTCGTAAGGTAAAGATGCGAATACGCCAAGTTATGTTCGAAAATGCACAAAAAGTGAAAAGCTCGTCTATGGAGAGAGTTGAGCAATTCCGAAGCTTCAATGTGGGCCGTTGTACTCTATTTAGTGCTCTTAGAAGTCTAACTTGGTACTTTAGCCTTCGTGCAACGTTTCGTAAGGTAAAGATTCGAATAAACCAAGTTATGTTGGAAATTACGCAAAAACGTTAAATGCTCGTCTATGGAGAGAGTTGAGCAATTCCAAAGCATCAATGTGGACCGTTGTATTCTATTTAGTGTTCTTAGAAGTCTAACTTGCTAGTTTAGCCCTCGTGCAACGGTTCGTAAGGTAAAGATGCGAATAGACCAAGTTAAGTTGAAAATTGCACAAAAACGTGAAAAGCCGCCTATGGAGAGAGTTGAGCACTTCCAAAGCATCAATGTGGAACGTTGTCCTCTATTTAGTGTTCTTAGAAGTCTAACTTGCTAGTTTAGCCTTCGTACAACATTTCGTATGGTAAAGATGCGAACAGACCAAGTTATGTTGGGAATTACGCAAAAACGTCAAATGCTCATCTATGGAGAGAGTTGAGCAATTCCAAAGCATCAATGTGGACCGTTGTACTCTTTTTAGTGTTCTTCGAAGTCTAACTTGCTAGTTTAGCCCTCGTGCAACGTTTCGTATGGAAAAGAAGCGAATAGACCAAGTTATGTTGGAAATTGCACAAAAATGTGAGAAGCTCATCTATGGAGAGAGTTGAGCAATTCCAAAGCATCAATGTGGACCGTTGTACTCTATTTAGTGTTTTTAGAAGTCTAACTTGGTACTTTAGCTTTCGTGCAACGTTTCGTAAGGTAAAGATGTGAATAGACCAAGTTATGTTGGAAATTGCACAAAAACGTGAAAAGCTCGTCTATGGAAAGAGTTGAGCAATTCCAAAGCATCAATGTGGACCGTTGTACTCTATTTAGTGTTCTTAGAAGTCTAACCTGGTACTTTAGCCTTCGTGCAATGTTTCATAAGGTAAAGATGCGAATAAACCAAGTTATGTTGGAAATTACGCCAAAACGTGAAATGCTCGTCTATGGAGAGAGTTGAGCAATTCCAAAGCATCAATGTGGACCGTCGTACTCTTTTTAGTGTTCTTAGAAGTCTAACTTGGTACTTTAGCCTTCGTGCAACATTTCGTATGGTAAAGAAGCGAATAGACCAAGTTAAGTTGGAAATTGCACAAAAACGTGAGAAGCTCATATATGGAGAGATTTGAGCAATTCCAAAGCATCAATGTGGACCGTTGTACTCTATTTATTGTTCTTAGAAGTCTAACTTGGTCCTTTAGCCTTCGTGCAACGTTTCGTAAGGTAAAGATGCCAATAGACTAAGTTATGTTGGAAATTGCACGAAAACGTGAAAAGCTCGTCTATGGAAAGAGTTGAGCAATTCCAAAGCATCAATGTGGACCGTTGTACTCTATTTAGTGTCCTTACATGTCTAACTTGCTTGTTTAGCCTTCGTGCGACGTTTCGTATGGTAAAGATGCGAATAGACCAAGTTATGTTCGAAAATGCACAAAAAAATGAAAAGCTCGTCTATGGAGAGAGTTGAGCAATTCCAAAGCATCAATGTGGACCATTGTACTCTATTTAGTGTTCTTAGAAGTCTAACTTGCTAGTTTAGCCTTCGTGCAACGTTTCGTATGGTAAAGAAGCGAATAGGCCAAGTTATGTTCGAAAATGCACAAAAAAGTGAAAAGCTCGTCTATGGAGAGAGTTGAGCAATTCCAAAGCATCAATGTGGACCATTGTACTCTATTTAGTGTTCTTAGAAGTCTAACTTGCTAGTTTAGCCCTCGTGCAACGTTTCGTAAGGTAAAGATGCGAATACGCCAAGTTATGTTCGAAAATGCACAAAAAGTTAAAAGCTCGTCTATGGAGAGAGTTGAGCAATTCCGAAGCTTCAATGTGGGCCGTTCTACTCTATTTAGTGCTCTTAGAAGTCTAACTTGGTACTTTAGCCTTCGTGCAACGTTTCGTAAGGTAAAGATTCGAATAAACCAAGTTATGTTGGAAATTACGCAAAAACGTTAAATGCTCGTCTATGGAGAGAGTTGAGCAATTCCAAAGCATCAATGTGGACCGTTGTATTCTATTTAGTGTTCTTAGAAGTCTAACTTGCTAGTTTAGCCCTCGTGCAACGTTTCGTAAGGTAAAGATGCGAATAGACCAAGTTAAGTTGAAAATTGCACAAAAACGTGAAAAGCCGCCTATGGAGAGAGTTGAGCAATTCCAAAGCATCAATGTGGAACGTTGTCCTCTATTTAGTGTTCTTAGAAGTCTAACTTGCTAGTTTAGCCTTCGTACAACATTTCGTATGGTAAAGATGCGAACAGACCAAGTTATGTTGGGAATTACGCAAAAACGTCAAATGCTCATCTATGGAGAGAGTTGAGCAATTCCAAAGCATCAATGTGGACCGTTGTACTCTTTTTAGTGTTCTTCGAAGTCTAACTTGCTAGTTTAGCCCTCGTGCAACGTTTCGTATGGTAAAGAAGCGAATAGACCAAGTTATGTTGGAAATTGCACAAAAATGTGAGAAGCTCATCTATGGAGAGAGTTGAGCAATTCCAAAGCATCAATGTGGACCGTTGTACTCTATTTAGTGTTTTTAGAAGTCTAACTTGGTACTTTAGCTTTCGTGCAACGTTTCGTAAGGTAAAGATGTGAATAGACCAAGTTATGTTGGAAATATCACAAAAAGGTGAAAAGCTCGTCTATTGAGAGAGTTGAGCAATTCCAAAGCATCAATGTGGACCGTTGTACTCTATTTATTGTTCTTAGAAGTCTAACTTGGTACTTTAACTTTCGTGCAACGTTTCGTAAGGTAAAGATGTGAATGGACCAAGTTATATTAGAAATAGCACAAAAAGGTGAAAAGCTCGTCTATGGAGAGAGTTGAGCAATTCCAAAGCATCAATGTGGACCGTTGTACTCTATTTATTGTTCTTAGAAGTCTAACTTGGTCCTTTATCCTTCGTGCAACGCTTCGTAAGGCAAAGATGCCAATAGACCAAGTTATGTTGGAAATTGCACAAAAACGTGAAAAGCTCGTCTATGGAAAGAGTTGAGCAATTCCAAAGCATCAATGTGGACTGTTGTACTCTATTTAGTGTTCTTAGAAGTCTAACCTGGTACTTTAGCCTTCGTGCAACGTTTCGTAAGGTAAAGATGCGAATAGACCAAGTTATGTTGGAAATTGCACAAAAACGTGAAAAGCTCATCTATGGAAAGAGTTGAGCAATTCCAAAGCATCAATGTGGACCGTTGTACTCTATTTAGTGTTCTTAGAAGTCTAACCTGGTACTTTAGAATTCGTGCAACGTTTCGTAAGGTAAAGATGCGAATAAACCAAGTTATGTTGGAAATTACGCCAAAACGTGAAATGCTCGTCTATGGAGAGAGTTGAGCAATTCCAAAGAATCAATGTGGACCGTCGTACTCTTTTTAGTGTTCTTAGAAGTCTAACTTGGTACTTTAGCTTTCATCCAACGTTTCGTATGGCAAAGAAGCGAATAGACCAAGTTAAGTTGGAAATTGCACAAAATGGTGAGAAGCTCATCTATGGAGCGATTTGAGCAATTCCAAAGCATCAATGTGGACCGTTGTACTCTATTTATTGTTCTTAGAAGTCTAACTTGGTGCTTTAGCCTTCGTGCAACGTTTCGTAAGGTAAAGATGCCAATAGACCAAGTTATGTTGGAAATTGCACGAAAACGTGAAAAGCTCGTCTATGGAAAGAGTTGAGCAATTCCAAAGCATCAATGTGGACCGTTGTACTCTATTTAGTGTTCTTACATGTCTAACTTGCTTGTTTAGCCTTCGTGCGACGTTTCGTATGGTAAAGATGCGAATAGACCAAGTTATGTTCGAAAATAAACAAAAACGTGCAATGCTCGTCTATGGAGAGAGTTGCGCGATTCCAAATCATCAATGTGGACCGTTGTACTCTATTTAGTGTTCTTAGAAGTCTAACTTGCTAGTTTAGCCTTCGTGCAACGTTTCGTATGGTAAAGAAGCGAATAGACCAAGTTATGTTCGAAAATGCACAAAAAAGTGAAAAGCTCGTCTATGGAGAGAGTTGAGCAATTCCAAAGCATCAATTTGGACCATTGTACTCTATTTAGTGTTCTTAGAAGTCTAACTTGCTAGTTTAGCCCTCGTGCAACGTTTCGTAAGGTAAAGATGCGAATACGCCAAGTTATGTTCGAAAATGCACAAAAAGTGAAAAGCTCGTCTATGGAGAGAGTTGAGCAATTCCGAAGCTTCAATGTGGGCCGTTGTACTCTATTTAGTACTCTTAGAAGTCTAACTTGGTACTTTAGCCTTCGTGCAACGTTTCGTAAGGTAAAGATGCGAATAAACCAAGTTATGTTGGAAATTACGCAAAAACGTTAACTGCTCGTCCATGGAGAGAGTTGAGCAATTCCAAAGCATCAATGTGGACCGTTGTATTCTATTTAGTGTTCTTAGAAGTCTAACTTGCTAGTTTAGCCCTCGTGCAACATTTCGTAAGGTAAAGATGCGAATAGACCAAGTTAAGTTGGAAATTGCACAAAAACGTGAAAAGCCGCCTATGGAGAGAGTTGAGCAATTCCAAAGCATCAATGTGGAACGTTGTCCTCTATTTAGTGTTCTTAGAAGTCTAACTTGTTAGTTTAGCCTTCGTACAACGTTTCGTATGGTAAAGATGCGAACAGACCAAGTTATGTTGGGAATTACGCAAAAATGTCAAATGCTCATCTATGGAGAGAGTTGAGCAATTCCAAAGCATCAATGTGGACCGTTGTACTCTTTTTAGTGTTCTTCGAAGTCTAACTTGCTAGTTTAGCCCTCGAGCAACGTTTCGTATGGTAAAGAAGCGAATAGACCAAGTTATGTTGGAAATTGCACAAAAATGTGAGAAGCTCATCTATGGAGAGAGTTGAGCAATTCCAAAGCATCAATGTGGACCGTTGTACTCTATTTAGTGTTTTTAGAAGTCTAACTTGGTACTTTAGCTTTCGTGCAACGTTTCGTAAGGTAAAGATGTGAATAGACCAAGTTATGTTGGAAATATCACAAAAAGGTGAAAAGCTCGTCTATTGAGAGAGTTGAGCAATTCCAAAGCATCAATGTGGACCGTTGTACTCTTTTTATTGTTCTTAGAAGTCTAACTTGGTACTTTAACTTTCGTGCAACGTTTCGTAAGGTAAAGATGTGAATGGACCAAGTTATGTTAGAAATAGCACAAAAAGGTGAAAAGCTCGTCTATGGAGAGAGTTGAGCAATTCCAAAGCTTCAATGTGGACCGTTGTACTCTATTTATTGTTCTTAGAAGTCTAACTTGGTCCTTTATCCTTCGTGCAACGCTTCGTAAGGCAAAGATGCCAATAGACCAAGTCATGTTGGAAATTGCACAAAAACGTGAAAAGCTCGTCTATGGAAAGAGTTGAGCAATTCCAAAGCATCAATGTGGACTGTTGTACTCTATTTAGTGTTCTTAGAAGTCTAACCTGGTACTTTAGCCTTCGTGCAACGTTTCGTAAGGTAAAGATGCGAATAGACCAAGCTATGTTGGAAATTGCACAAAAACGTGAAAAGCTCATCTATGGAAAGAGTTGAGCAATTCCAAAGCATCAATGTGGACCGTTGTACTCTATTTAGTGTTCTTAGAAGTCTAACTTGCTAGTTTAGCCCTCGTGCAACATTTCGTAAGGTAAAGATGCGAATAGACCAAGTTAAGTTGGAAATTGCACAAAAACGTGAAAAGCCGCCTATGGAGAGAGTTGAGCAATTCCAAAGCATCAATGTGGAACGTTGTCCTCTATTTAGTGTTCTTGGAAGTCTAACTTGCTAGTTTAGCCTTCGTACAACGTTTCGTATGGTAAAGATGCGAACAGACCAAGTTATGTTGGGAATTACGCAAAAATGTCAAATGCTCATCTATGGAGAGAGTTGAGCAATTCCAAAGCATCAATGTGGACCGTTGTACTCTTTTTAGTGTTCTTCGAAGTCTAACTTGCTAGTTTAGCCCTCGAGCAACGTTTCGTATGGTAAAGAAGCGAATAGATCAAGTTATGTTGGAAATTGCACAAAAATGTGAGAAGCTCATCTATGGAGAGAGTTGAGCAATTCCAAAGCATCAATGTGGACCGTTGTACTCTATTTAGTGTTTTTAGAAGTCTAACTTGGTACTTTAGCTTTCGTGCAACGTTTCGTAAGGTAAAGATGTGAATAGACCAAGTTATGTTGGAAATATCACAAAAAGGTGAAAAGCTCGTCTATTGAGAGAGTTGAGCAATTCCAAAGCATCAATGTGGACCGTTGTACTCTATTTATTGTTCTTAGAAGTCTAACTTGGTACTTTAACTTTCGTGCAACGTTTCGTAAGGTAAAGATGTGAATGGACCAAGTTATGTTAGAAATAGCACAAAAAGGTGAAAAGCTCGTCTATGGAGAGAGTTGAGCAATTCCAAAGCTTCAATGTGGACCGTTGTACTCTATTTATTGTTCTTAGAAGTCTAACTTGGTCCTTTATCCTTCGTGCAACGCTTCGTAAGGCAAAGATGCCAATAGACCAAGTTATGTTGGAAATTGCACAAAAACGTGAAAAGCTCGTCTATGGAAAGAGTTGAGCAATTCCAAAGCATCAATGTGGACTGTTGTACTCTATTTAGTGTTCTTAGAAGTCTAACCTGGTACTTTAGCCTTCGTGCAACGTTTCGTAAGGTAAAGATGCGAATAGACCAAGTTATGTTGGAAATTGCACAAACACGTGAAAAGCTCATCTATGGAAAGAGTTGAGCAATTCCAAAGCATCAATGTGGACCGTTGTACTCTATTTAGTGTTCTTAGAAGTCTAACCTGGTACTTTAGACTTCGTGCAACGTTTCGTAAAGTAAAGATGCGAATAAACCAAGTTATGTTGGAAATTACGCCAAAACGTGAAATGCTCGTCTATGGAGAGAGTTGAGCAATTCCAAAGCATCAATGTGGACCGTCGTACTCTTTTTAGTGTTCTTAGAAGTCTAACTTGGTACTTTAGCCTTCGTGCAACGTTTCGTATGGTAAAGAAGCGAATAGACCAAGTTAAGTTGGAAATTGCACGAAATGGTGAGAAGCTCATCTATGGAGCGATTTGAGCAATTCCAAAGCATCAATGTGGACCGTTGTACTCTATTTATTGTTCTTAGAAGTCTAACTTGGTCCTTTAGCCTTCGTGCAACGTTTCGTAAGGTAAAGATGCCAATAGACCAAGTTATGTTGGAAATTGCACGAAAACGTGAAAAGCTCGTCCATGGAAAGAGTTGAGCAATTCCAAAGCATCAATGTGGACCGTTGTACTCTATTTAGTGTTCTTACATGTCTAACTTGCTTGTTTAGCCTTCGTGCGACGTTTCGTAAGGTAAAGATGCGAATAGACCAAGTTATGTTCGAAAATAAACAAAAACGTGCAAAGCTCGTCTATGGAGAGAGTTGAGCGATTCCAAATCATCAATGTGGACCGTTGTACTCTATTTAGTGTTCTTAGAAGTCTAACTTGCTAGTTTAGCCTTCGTGCAACGTTTCGTATGGTAAAGAAGCGAATAGACCAAGTTATGTTCGAAAATGCACAAAAAAGTGAAAAGCTCATCTATGGAGAGAGTTGAGCAATTCCAAAGCATCAATGTGGACCATTGTACTCTATTTAGTGTTCTTAGAAGTCTAACTTGCTAGTTTAGCCCTCGTGCAACGTTTCGTAAGGTAAAGATGCGAATACGCCAAGTTATGTTTGAAAATGCACAAAAAGTGAAAAGCTCGTCTATGGAGAGAGTTGAGCAATTCCGAAGCTTCAATGTGGGCCGTTGTACTCTATTTAGTGCTCTTAGAAGTCTAACTTGGTACTTTAGCCTTCGTGCAACGTTTCGTAAGGTAAAGATGCGAATAAACCAAGTTATGTTGGAAATTACGCAAAAACGTTAACTGCTCGTCTATGGAGAGAGTTGAGCAATTCCAAAGCATCAATGTGGACCGTTGTATTCTATTTAGTGTTCTTAGAAGTCTAACTTGCTAGTTTAGCCCTCGTGCAACATTTCGTAAGGTAAAGATGCGAATAGACCAAGTTAAGTTGGAAATTGCACAAAAACGTGAAAAGCCGCCTATGGAGAGAGTTGAGCAATTCCAAAGCATCAATGTGGAATGTTGTTCTCTATTTAGTGTTCTTAGAAGTCCAACTTGCTAGTTTAGCCTTCGTAAAACGTTTCGTATGGTAAAGATGCGAACAGACCAAGTTATGTTGTGAATTACGCAAAAACGTCAAATGCTCATCTATGGAGAGAGTTGAGCAATTCCAAAGCATCAATGTGGACCGTTGTACTCTTTTTAGTGTTCTTCGAAGTCTAACTTGCTAGTTTAGCCCTCGTGCAACGTTTCGTATGGTAAAGAAGCGAATAGACCAAGTTATGTTGGAAATTGCACAAAAATGTGAGAAGCTCATCTACGGAGAGAGTTGAGCAATTCCAAAGCATCAATGTGGACCGTTGTACTCTATTTAGTGTTTTTAGAAGTCTAACTTGGTACTTTAGCTTTCGTGCAACGTTTCGTAAGGTAAAGATGTGAATAGACCAAGTTATGTTGGAAATATCACAAAAAGGTGAAAAGCTCGTCTATTGAGAGAGTTGAGCAATTCCAAAGCATCAATGTGGACCGTTGTACTCTATTTATTGTTCTTAGAAGTCTAACTTGGTCCTTTATCCTTCGTGCAACGCTTCGTAAGGCAAAGATGCCAATAGACCAAGTTATGTTGGAAATTGCACAAAAACGTGAAAAGCTCGTCTATGGAAAGAGTTGAGCAATTCCAAAGCATCAATGTGGACTGTTGTACTCTATTTAGTGTTTTTAGAAGTCTAACCTGGTACTTTAGCCTTCGTGCAACGTTTCGTAAGGTAAAGATGCGAATAGACCAAGTTATGTTGGAAATTGCACAAAAACGTGAAAAGCTCATCTATGGAAAGAGTTGAGCAATTCCAAAGCATCAATGTGGACCGTTGTACTCTATTTAGTGTTCTTAGAAGTCTAACCTGGTACTTTAGCCTTCGTGCAACGTTTCGTAAGGTAAAGATGCGAATAAACCAAGTTATGTTGGAAATTACGCCAAAACGTGAAATGCTCATCTATGGAGAGAGTTGAGCAATTCCAAAGCATCAATGTGGACCGTTGTACTCTTTTTAGTGTTCTTAGAAGTCTAACTTGGTACTTTAGCCTTCGTGCAACGTTTCGTATGGTAAAGAAGCGAATAGACCAAGTTAAGTTGGAAATTGCACAAAAACGTGAGAAGCTCATCTATGGAGCGATTTGAGCAATTCCAAAGCATCAATGTGGATCGTTGTACTCTATTTACTGTTCTTAGAAGTCTAACTTGGTCCTTTAGCGTTCGTGCAACGTTTCGTAAGGTAAAGATGCCAATTGACCAAGTTATGTTGGAAATTGCACGAAAACGTGAAAAGCTCGTATATGGAAAGAGTTGAGCAATTCCAAAGCATCAATGTGGACCGTTGTACTCTATTTAGTGTTCTTACGTGTCTAACTTGCTTGTTTAGCCTTCGTGCGACGTTTCGTATGGTAAAGATGCGAATAGACCAAGTTATGTTCGAAAATAAACAAAAACGTGCAAAGCTCGTCTATGGAGAGAGTTGAGCGATTCCAAATCATCAATGTGGACCGTTGTACTCTATTTAGTGTTCTTAGAAGTCTAACTTGCTAGTTTAGCCTTCGTGCAACGTTTCGTATGGAAAAGAAGCGAATAGACCAAGTTATGTTCGAAAATGCACAAAAAAGTGAAAAGCTCGTCTATGGAGAGAGTTGAGCAATTCCAAAGCATCAATGTGGACCATTGTACTCTATTTAGTGTTCTTAGAAGTCTAACTTGCTAGTTTAGCCCTCGTGCAACGTTTCGTAAGGTAAAGATGCGAATACGCCAAGTTATGTTCGAAAATGCACAAAAAAGTGAAAAGCTCATCTATGGAGAGAGTTGAGCAATTCTGAAGCTTCAATGTGGGCCGTTGTACTCTATTTAGTGCTCTTAGAAGTCTAACTTGGTACTTTAGCCTTCGTGCAACGTTTCGTAAGGTAAAGATGCGAATAAACCAAGTTATGTTGGAAATTACGCAAAAACGTTAAATGCTCGTCTATGGAGAGAGTTGAGCAATTCCAAAGCATCAATGTGGACCGTTGTATTCTATTTAGTGTTCTTAGAAGTCTAACTTGCTAGTTTAGCCCTCGTGCAACGTTTCGTAAGGTAAAGATGCGAATAGACCAAGTTAAGTTGGGAATTGCACAAAAACGTGAAAAGCCGCCTATGGAGAGAGTTGAGCAATTCCAAAGCATCAATGTGGAATGTTGTCCTCTATTTAGTGTTCTTAGAAGTCTAACTTGCTAGTTTAGCCTTCGTACAACGTTTCGTATGGTAAAGATGCGAACAGACCAAGTTATGTTGGGAATTACGCAAAAACGTCAAATGCTCATCGATGGAGAGAGTTGAGCAATTCCAAAGCATCAATGTGGACCGTTGTACTCTTTTTAGTGTTCTTCGAAGTCTAACTTGCTAGTTTAGCCCTCGTGCAACGTTTCGTATGGTAAAGAAGCGAATAGACCAAGTTATGTTGGAAATTGCACAAAAATGTGAGAAGCTCATCTATGGAGAGAGTTGAGCAATTCCAAAGCATCAATGTGGACCGTTGTACTCTATTTAGTGTTTTTAGAAGTCTAACTTGGTACTTTAGCTTTCGTGCAACGTTTCGTAAGGCAAAGATGTGAATAGACCAAGTTATGTTGGAAATATCACAAAAAGGTGAAAAGCTCGTCTATTGAGAGAGTTGAGCAATTCCAAAGCATCAATGTGGACCGTTGTACTCTATTTATTGTTCTTAGAAGTCTAACTTGGTACTTTAACTTTCGTGCAACGTTTCGTAAGGTAAAGATGTGAATGGACCAAGTTATGTTAGAAATAGCACAAAAAGGTGAAAAGCTCGTCTATGGAGAGAGTTGAGCAATTCCAAAGCATCAATGTGGACCGTTGTACTCTATTTATTGTTCTTAGAAGTCTAACTTGGTCCTTTATCCTTCGTGCAACGCTTCGTAAGGCAAAGATGCCAATAGACCAAGTTATGTTGGAAATTGCACAAAAACGTGAAAAGCTCGTCTATGGAAAGAGTTGAGCAATTCCAAAGCATCAATGTCGACTGTTGTACTCTATTTAGTGTTCTTAGAAGTCTAACCTGGTACTTTAGCCTTCGTGCACCGTTTCGTAAGGTAAAGATGCGAATAGACCAAGTTATGTTGGAAATTGCACAAAAACGTGAAAAGCTCGTCTATGGAAAGAGTTGAGCAATTCCAAAGCATCAATGTGGACCGTTGTACTCTATTTAGTGTTCTTAGAAGTCTAACCTGGTACTTTAGCCTTCGTGCAACGTTTCGTAAGGTAAAGATGCGAATAAACCAAGTTATGTTGGAAATTACGCAAAAACGTTAACTGCTCGTCTATGGAGAGAGTTGAGCAATTCCAAAGCATCAATGTGGACCGTTGTATTCTATTTAGTGTTCTTAGAAGTCTAACTTGCTAGTTTAGCCCTCGTGCAACATTTCGTAAGGTAAAGATGCGAATAGACCAAGTTAAGTTGGAAATTGCACAAAAACGTGAAAAGCCGCCTATGAAGAGAGTTGAGCAATTCCAAAGCATCAATGTGGAATGTTGTTCTCTATTTAGTGTTCTTAGAAGTCCAACTTGCTAGTTTAGCCTTCGTAAAACGTTTCGTATGGTAAAGATGTGAACAGACCAAGTTATGTTGTGAATTACGCAAAAACGTCAAATGCTCATCTATGGAGAGAGTTGAGCAATTCCAAAGCATCAATGTGGACCGTTGTACTCTTTTTAGTGTTCTTCGAAGTCTAACTTGCTAGTTTAGCCCTCGTGCAACGTTTGGTATGGTAAAGAAGCGAATAGACCAAGTTATGTTGGAAATTGCACAAAAATGTGAGAAGCTCATCTACGGAGAGAGTTGAGCAATTCCAAAGCATCAATGTGGACCGTTGTACTCTATTTAGTGTTTTTAGAAGTCTAACTTGGTACTTTAGCTTTCGTGCAACGTTTCGTAAGGCAAAGATGTGAATAGACCAAGTTATGTTGGAAATATCACAAAAAGGTGAAAAGCTCGTCTATTGAGAGAGTTGAGCAATTCCAAAGCATCAATGTGGACCGTTGTACTCTATTTATTGTTCTTAGAAGTCTAACTTGGTACTTTAACTTTCGTGCAACGTTTCGTAAGGTAAAGATGTGAATGGACCAAGTTATGTTAGAAATAGCACAAAAAGGTGAAAAGCTCGTCTATGGAGAGAGTTGAGCAATTCCAAAGCATCAATGTGGACCGTTGTACTCTATTTATTGTTCTTAGAAGTCTAACTTGGTCCTTTATCCTTCGTGCAACGCTTCGTAAGGCAAAGATGCCAATAGACCAAGTTATGTTGGAAATTGCACAAAAACGTGAAAAGCTCGTCTATGGAAAGAGTTGAGCAATTCCAAAGCATCAATGTGGACTGTTGTACTCTATTTAGTGTTCTTAGAAGTCTAACCTGGTACTTTAGCCTTCGTGCAACGTTTCGTAAGGTAAAGATGCGAATAGACCAAGTTATGTTGGAAATTGCACAAAAACGTGAAAAGCTCATTTATGGAAAGAGTTGAGCAATTCCAAAGCATCAATGTGGACCGTTGTACTCTATTTAGTGTTCTTAGAAGTCTAACCTGGTACTTTAGCCTTCGTGCAACGTTTCGTAAGGTAAAGATGCGAATAAACCAAGTTATGTTGGAAATTACGCCAAAACGTGAAATGCTCATCTATGGAGAGAGTTGAGCAATTCCAAAGCATCAATGTGGACCGTTGTACTCTTTTTAGTGTTCTTAGAAGTCTAACTTGGTACTTTAGCCTTCGTGCAACGTTTCGTATGGTAAAGAAGCGAATAGACCAAGTTAAGTTGGAAATTGCACAAAAATGTGAGAAGCTCATCTACGGAGAGAGTTGAGCAATTCCAAAGCATCAATGTGGACCGTTGTACTCTATTTAGTGTTTTTAGAAGTCTAACTTGGTACTTTAGCTTTCGTGCAACGTTTCGTAAGGTAAAGATGTGAATAGACCAAGTTATGTTGGAAATATCACAAAAAGGTGAAAAGCTCGTCTATTGAGAGAGTTGAGCAATTCCAAAGCATCAATGTGGACCGTTGTACTCTATTTATTGTTCTTAGAAGTCTAACTTGGTACTTTAACTTTCGTGCAACGTTTCGTAAGGTAAAGATGTGAATGGACCAAGTTATGTTAGAAATAGCACAAAAAGGTGAAAAGCTCGTCTATGGAGAGAGTTGAGCAATTCCAAAGCATCAATGTGGACCGTTGTACTCTATTTATTGTTCTTAGAAGTCTAACTTGGTCCTTTATCCTTCGTGCAACGCTTCGTAAGGCAAAGATGCCAATAGACCAAGTTATGTTGGAAATTGCACAAAAACGTGAAAAGCTCGTCTATGGAAAGAGTTGAGCAATTCCAAAGCATCAATGTGGACTGTTGTACTCTATTTAGTGTTCTTAGAAGTCTAACCTGGTACTTTAGCCTTCGTGCACCGTTTCGTAAGGTAAAGATGCGAATAGACCAAGTTATGTTGGAAATTGCACAAAAACGTGAAAAGCTCGTCTATGGAAAGAGTTGAGCAATTCCAAAGCATCAATGTGGACCGTTGTACTCTATTTAGTGTTCTTAGAAGTCTAACCTGGTACTTTAGCCTTCGTGCAACGTTTCGTAAGGTAAAGATGCGAATAAACCAAGTTATGTTGGAAATTACGCAAAAACGTTAACTGCTCGTCTATGGAGAGAGTTGAGCAATTCCAAAGCATCAATGTGGACCGTTGTATTCTATTTAGTGTTCTTAGAAGTCTAACTTGCTAGTTTAGCCCTCGTGCAACATTTCGTAAGGTAAAGATGCGAATAGACCAAGTTAAGTTGGAAATTGCACAAAAACGTGAAAAGCCGCCTATGGAGAGAGTTGAGCATTTCCAAAGCATCAATGTGGAATGTTGTTCTCTATTTAGTGTTCTTAGAAGTCCAACTTGCTAGTTTAGCCTTCGTAAAACGTTTCGTATGGTAAAGATGCGAACAGACCAAGTTATGTTGTGAATTACGCAAAAACGTCAAATGCTCATCTATGGAGAGAGTTGAGCAATTCCAAAGCATCAATGTGGACCGTTGTACTCTTTTTAGTGTTCTTCGAAGTCTAACTTGCTAGTTTAGCCCTCGTGCAACGTTTCGTATGGTAAAGAAGTGAATAGACCAAGTTATGTTGGAAATTGCACAAAAATGTGAGAAGCTCATCTACGGAGAGAGTTGAGCAATTCCAAAGCATCAATGTGGACCGTTGTACTCTATTTAGTGTTTTTAGAAGTCTAACTTGGTACTTTAGCTTTCGTGCAACGTTTCGTAAGGTAAAGATGTGAATAGTCCAAGTTATGTTGGAAATATCACAAAAAGGTGAAAAGCTCGTCTATTGAGAGAGTTGAGCAATTCCAAAGCATCAATGTGGACCGTTGTACTCTATTTATTGTTCTTAGAAGTCTAACTTGGTACTTTAACTTTCGTGCAACGTTTCGTAAGGTAAAGATGTGAATGGACCAAGTTATGTTAGAAATAGCACAAAAAGGTGAAAAGCTCGTCTATGGAGAGAGTTGAGCAATTCCAAAGCATCAATGTGGACCGTTGTACTCTATTTATTGTTCTTAGAAGTCTAACTTGGTCCTTTATCCTTCGTGCAACGCTTCGTAAGGCAAAGATGCCAATAGACCAAGTGATGTTGGAAATTGCACAAAAACGTGAAAAGCTCGTCTATGGAAAGAGTTGAGCAATTCCAAAGCATCAATGTGGACTGTTGTACTCTATTTAGTGTTCTTAGAAGTCTAACCTGGTACTTTAGCCTTCGTGCAACGTTTCGTAAGGTAAAGATGCGAATAGACCAAGTTATGTTGGAAATTGCACAAAAACGTGAAAAGCTCATCTATGGAAAGAGTTGAGCAATTCCAAAGCATCAATGTGGACCGTTGTACTCTATTTAGTGTTCTTAGAAGTCTAACCTGGTACTTTAGCCTTCGTGCAACGTTTCGTAAGGTAAAGATGCGAATAAACCAAGTTATGTTGGAAATTACGCCAAAACGTGAAATGCTCATCTATGGAGAGAGTTGAGCAATTCCAAAGCATCAATGTGGACCGTTGTACTCTTTTTAGTGTTCTTAGAAGTCTAACTTGGTACTTTAGCCTTCGTGCAACGTTTCGTATGGTAAAGAAGCGAATAGACCAAGTTAAGTTGGAAATTGCACAAAAACGTGAGAAGCTCATCTATGGAGCGATTTGAGCAATTCCAAAGCATCAATGTGGATCGTTGTACTCTATTTACTGTTCTTAGAAGTCTAACTTGGTCCTTTAGCGTTCGTGCAACGTTTCGTAAGGTAAAGATGCCAATAGACCAAGTTATGTTGGAAATTGCACGAAAACGTGAAAAGCTCGTATATGGAAAGAGTTGAGCAATTCCAAAGCATCAATGTGGACCGTTGTACTCTATTTATTGTTCTTACGTGTCTAACTTGCTTGTTTAGCCTTCGTGCGACGTTTCGTATGGTAAAGATGCGAATAGACCAAGTTATGTTCGAAAATAAACAAAAACGTGCAAAGCTCGTCTATGGAGAGAGTTGAGCGATTCCAAATCATCAATGTGGACCGTTGTACTCTATTTAGTGTTCTTAGAAGTCTAACTTGCTAGTTTAGCCTTCGTGCAACGTTTCGTATGGAAAAGAAGCGAATAGACCAAGTTATGTTCGAAAATGCACAAAAAAGTGAAAAGCTCGTCTATGGAGAGAGTTGAGCAATTCCAAAGCATCAATGTGGACCATTGTACTCTATTTAGTGTTCTTAGAAGTCTAACTTGCTAGTTTAGCCCTCGTGCAACGTTTCGTAAGGTAAAGATGCGAATACGCCAAGTTATGTTCGAAAATGCACAAAAAAGTGAAAAGCTCATCTATGGAGAGAGTTGAGCAATTCTGAAGCTTCAATGTGGGCCGTTGTACTCTATTTAGTGCTCTTAGAAGTCTAACTTGGTACTTTAGCCTTCGTGCAACGTTTCGTAAGGTAAAGATGCGAATAAACCAAGTTATGTTGGAAATTACGCAAAAACGTTAAATGCTCGTCTATGGAGAGAGTTGAGCAATTCCAAAGCATCAATGTGGACCGTTGTATTCTATTTAGTGTTCTTAGAAGTCTAACTTGCTAGTTTAGCCCTCGTGCAACGTTTCGTAAGGTAAAGATACGAATAGACCAAGTTAAGTTGGGAATTGCACAAAAACGTGAAAAGCCGCCCATGGAGAGAGTTGAGCAATTCCAAAGCATCAATGTGGAATGTTGTCCTCTATTTAGTGTTCTTAGAAGTCTAACTTGCTAGTTTAGCCTTCGTACAACGTTTCGTATGGTAAAGATGCGAACAGACCAAGTTATGTTGGGAATTACGCAAAAACGTCAAATGCTCATCTATGGAGAGAGTTGAGCAATTCCAAAGCATCAATGTGGACCGTTGTACTCTTTTTAGTGTTCTTCGAAGTCTAACTTGCTAGTTTAGCCCTCGTGCAACGTTTCGTATGGTAAAGAAGCGAATAGACCAAGTTATGTTGGAAATTGCACAAAAATGTGAGAAGCTCATCTATGGAGAGAGTTGAGCAATTCCAAAGCATCAATGTGGACCGTTGTACTCTATTTATTGTTCTTAGAAGTCTAACTTGGTCCTTTATCCTTCGTGCAACGCTTCGTAAGGCAAAGATGCCAATAGACCAAGTTATGTTGGAAATTGCACAAAAACGTGAAAAGCTCGTCTATGGAAAGAGTTGAGCAATTCCAAAGCATCAATGTGGACTGTTGTACTCTATTTAGTGTTCTTAGAAGTCTAACCTGGTACTTTAGCCTTCGTGCACCGTTTCGTAAGGTAAAGATGCGAATAGACCAAGTTATGTTGGAAATTGCACAAAAACGTGAAAAGCTCGTCTATGGAAAGAGTTGAGCAATTCCAAAGCATCAATGTGGACCGTTGTACTCTATTTAGTGTTCTTAGAAGTCTAACCTGGTACTTTAGCCTTCGTGCAACGTTTCGTAAGGTAAAGATGCGAATAAACCAAGTTAAATTGGAAATTACGCCAAAACGTGAAATGCTCGTCCATGGAGAGAGTTGAGCAATTCCAAAGCATCAATGTGGACCGTCGTACTCTTTTTAGTGTTCTTAGAAGTCTAACTTGGTACTTTAGCCTTCGTGCAACGTTTCGTATGGTAAAGAAGCGAATAGACCAAGTTAAGTTGGAAATTGCACAAAAACGTGAGAAGCTCATCTATGGAGAGATTTGAGCAATTCCAAAGCATCAATGTGGACCGTTGTACTCTATTTATTGTTCTTAGAAGTCTAACTTGGTCCTTTAGCCTTCGTGCAACGTTTCGTAAGGTAAAGATGCCAATGGACCAAGTTATGTTGGAAATTGCATGAAAACGTGAAGAGCTCGTCTATGGAAAGAGTTGAGCAATTCCAAAGCATCAATGTGGACCGTTGTACTCTATTTAGTGTTCTTACATGTCTAACTTGCTTGTTTAGCCTTCGTGCGACGTGTCGTATGGTAAAGATGCGAATAGACCAAGTTATGTTCGAAAATAAACAAAAACGTGCAAAGCTCGTCCATAGAGAGAGTTGAGCGATTCCAAATCATCAATGTGGACCGTTGTACTCTATTTAGTGTTCTTAGAAGTCTAACTTGCTAGTTTAGCTTTCGTGCAACGTTTCGTATGGTAAAGAAGCGAATAGACCAAGTTATGTTCGAAAATGCACAAAAAAGTGAAAAGCTCGTCTATGGAGAGAGTTGAGCAATTCCAAAGCATCAATGTGGACCATTGTACTCTATTTAGTGTTCTTATAAGTCTAACTTGCTAGTTTAGCCCTCGTGCAACGTTTCGTAAGGTAAAGATGCGAATACGCCAAGTTATGTTCGAAAATGCACAAAGAAGTGAAAAGCTCGTCTATGGAGAGAGTTGAGCAATTCCGAAGCTTCAATGTGGGCCGTTGTTCTCTATTTAGTGTTCTTAGAAGTCTAACTTCGTACTTTGGCCTTCGTGCAACGTTTCGTAAGGTAAAGATGCCAATGGACCAAGTTATGTTGGAAATTGCATGAAAACGTGAAGAGCTCGTCTATGGAGAGATTTGAGCAATTCCAAAGCATCAATGTGGACCGTTGTACTCTATTTATTGTTCTTAGAAGTCTAACTTGGTCCTTTAGCCTTCGTGCAACGTTTCGTAAGGTAAAGATGCCAATGGACCAAGTTATGTTGGAAATTGCATGAAAACGTGAAGAGCTCGTCTATGGAAAGAGTTGAGCAATTCCAAAGCATCAATGTGGACCGTTGTACTCTATTTAGTGTTCTTACATGTCTAACTTGCTTGTTTAGCCTTCGTGCGACGTGTCGTATGGTAAAGATGCGAATAGACCAAGTTATGTTCGAAAATAAACAAAAACGTGCAAAGCTCGTCCATAGAGAGAGTTGAGCGATTCCAAATCATCAATGTGGACCGTTGTACTCTATTTAGTGTTCTTAGAAGTCTAACTTGCTAGTTTAGCTTTCGTGCAACGTTTCGTATGGTAAAGAAGCGAATAGACCAAGTTATGTTCGAAAATGCACAAAAAAGTGAAAAGCTCGTCTATGGAGAGAGTTGAGCAATTCCAAAGCATCAATGTGGACCATTGTACTCTATTTAGTGTTCTTATAAGTCTAACTTGCTAGTTTAGCCCTCGTGCAACGTTTCGTAAGGTAAAGATGCGAATACGCCAAGTTATGTTCGAAAATGCACAAAGAAGTGAAAAGCTCGTCTATGGAGAGAGTTGAGCAATTCCGAAGCTTCAATGTGGGCCGTTGTTCTCTATTTAGTGTTCTTAGAAGTCTAACTTCGTACTTTGGCCTTCGTGCAACGTTTCGTAAGGTAAAGATGCGAATAAACCAAGTTATGTTGGAAATTACGCAAAAACGTTAAATGCTCGTCTATGGAGAGAGTTGAGCAATTCCAAAGCATCAATGTGGACCGTTGTATTCTATTTAGTGTTCTTGGAAGTCAAACTTGCTAGTTTAGCCCTCGTGCAACGTTTCATAAGGTAAAGATGCGAATAGACCAGGTTAAGTTGTAAATTGCACAGAAACGTGAAAAGCCGCCTACGGAGAGAGTTGAGCAATTCCAAAGCATCAATGTGGAACGTTGTCCTCTATTTAGTGTTCTTAGAAGTCTAACTTGCTAGTTTAGCCTTCGTACAACGTTTCGTATGGTAAAGATGCGAACAGACCAAGTTATGTTGGGAATTGTGTAAAAACGTCAAATGCTCATCTATGGAGAGAGTTGAGCAATTCCAAAGCATCAATGTGGACCGTTGTACTCTTTTTAGTGTTCTTCGAAGTCTAACTTGCTAGTTTAGCCCTCGTGCAACGTTTCGTATGGTAAAGAAGCGAATAGACCAAGTTATGTTGAAAATTGCACAAAAATGTGAGAAGCTCATCTATGGAGAGAGTTGAGCAATTCCAAAGCATCAATGTGGACCGTTGTACTCTATTTAGTGTTTTTAGAAGTCTAACTTGGTACTTTAGCTTTCGTGCAACGTTTCGTAAGGTAAAGATGCGAATACGCCAAGTTATGTTCGAAAATGCACAAAAAAGTGAAAAGCTCGTCTATGGAGAGAGTTGAGCAATTCCGAAGCTTCAATGTGGGCCGTTGTACTCTATTTAGTGTTCTTAGAAGTCTAACTTGGTCCTTTATCCTTCGTGCAACGCTTCGTAAGGCAAAGATGCCAATAGACCAAGTTATGTTGGAAATTGCACAAAAACGTGAAAAACTCGTCTATGGAAAGAGTTGAGCAATTCCAAAGCATCAATGTGGACTGTTGTACTCTATTTAGTGTTCTTAGAAGTCTAACCTGGTACTTTAGCCTTCGTGCAACGTTTCGTAAGGTAAAGATGCGAATAAACCCAGTTATGTTTGAAATTACAACAAAACGTGAAATGCTCGTCTATGGAGAGAGTTGAGCAATTCCAAAGCATCAATGAGGACCGTTGTACTCTTTTTAGTGTTCTTAGAAGTCTAACTTGCTAGTTTAGCCTTCGTGCAACGTTTCGTATGGTAAAGAAGCGAATAGACCAAGTTAAGTTGGAAATTGCACAAAAACGTGAGAAGCTCGTCTATGGAGAGATTTGAGCAATTCCAAAGCATCAATGTGGACCGTTGTACTCTATTTAGTGTTTTTAGAAGTCTAACTTGGTACTTTAGCCCTCGTGCAACGTTTCGTAAGGTAAAGATGTGAATAGACCAAGTTTTGTTGGAAATATCACAAAAACGTGAAAAGCTCGTCTATGGAGAGAGTTGAGCAATTCCAAAGCATCAATGTCTACCGTTGTACTCTATTTACTGTTCTTACAAGTCTAACTTGGTACTTTAGCCTTCGTGCAACGTTTCGTAAGGTAAAGATGTGAATGGACCAAGTTATGTTAGAAATAGCACAAAAAGATGAAAAGCTCGTCTATGGAGAGAGTTGAGCAATTCCAAAGCATCAATGTGGACCGTTGTACTCTATTTATTGTTCTTAGAAGTCTAACTTGGTAATTTAGCCTTCGTGCAACGTTTCGTAAGGTAAAGATGTGAATGGACCAAGTTATGTTAGAAATAGCACAAAAAGGTGAAAAGCTCATCTATGGAGAGAGTTGAGCAATTCCAAAGCATCAATGTGGACCGTTGTTCTCTATTTATTGTTCTTAGAAGTCTAACTTGGTCCTCTAGCCTTCGTGCAACGTCTCGTAAGGTAAAGATGCCAATCGGTGAAATTATGTTCAAAATTGCACAAAAACGTTAAAAGCTCGTCTATGGAGAGAGTTGAGCAATTCCAAAGCATCAATGTGGACTGTTGTACACTATTTAGTGTTCTTACAAGTCTAACTTCCTAGTTTAGCCTTCGTGCGACGTTTCGTATGGTAAAGATGCGAATAGACCAAGTTATGTTCGAAAATGAACAAAAACGTGCAAAGCTCGTCTATGGAGAGAGTTGACCAATTCCAAATCATCAATGTGGACCGTTGTACTCTATTTAGTGTTCGTAGAAGTCTAGCTTGCTAGTTTAGCCTTCTTGCAACGTTTCATATGGTAAAGATGTGAATAGACCAAGTTATGTTCGAAAATACACAAAAACGTGCAAAGCTCGTCTATGGAGAGAGTTGTGCAATTCCAAAGCATCAATGTAGACTGTTGCACTCTATTTAGTGTTCTTAGAAGTCTAACTTGGTGCTTTAGCCTTCGTGCAACGTTTCGTAAGGTAAAGATGCCAATAGACCAAGTTATGTTGGAAATTGCACAAAAATGTGAAAAGCTCGTCTATGGAGAGAGTTGAGCAATTCCAAAGCATCAATGTGGACCGTTGTACACTATTTGGTGTTCTTAGAAGTCTAACTTGCTAGTTTACCCTTCGTGCGACGTTTCGTATGGTAAAGATGCGAATAGACCAAGTTATGTTCGAAAATGCACAAAAACGTGCAAAGCTCGTCTTTGGAGAGAGTTGAGCAATTCCAAAGCATCAATGTGGACCGTTATACACTATTTATTGTTCTTACAAGTCTAAGTTGCTAGTTTAGCCTTCTTGCAACTTTTCATATGGTAAAGATGCGAGTAGACCAAGTTATGTTCGGAAATGCACAAAAACGTGCAAAGCTCGTCTATGGAGAGAGTTGTGCAATTCCAAAGCATCAATGTAGACTGTTGCACTCTATTTAGTGTTCTTAGAAGTTTAACTTGGTGCTTTAGCCTTCGTGCAACGTTTCGTAAGGTAAAGATGCCAATAGACCAAGTTATGTTGGAAATTGCACAAAAACGTGAAAAGCTCGTCTATGGAGAGAGTTGAGCAATTCCAAAGCATCAATGTGGACCGTTGTACACTATTTAGTGTTCTTAGAAATCTAACTTGCTAGTTTAGCCTTCGTGCGACGTTTCGTATGGTAAAGATGCGAATAGACCAAGTTATGTTCGAAAATGCACAAAAACGTGCAAAGCTCGTCCATGGAGAGAGTTGAGCAATTCCAAAGCATCAATGTGGACCGTTGTCCTCTATTTAGTGTTCTTATAAGTCTAACTTGCTAGTTTAACCTTCGTGCAACGTTTCGTAAGGTAGAGATGCGAATAGACCAAGTTATGTTGGAAATATCAAAAAAACCTGAAAAGCTCATCTATGGAGAGAGTTGAGCAATTCCAAAGCAGTAATGTGGACCGTTGTACTCTATTTAGTGTTCTTAGAAGTCTAAATTTCTAGTTTAGCCTTCGTGCAACGTTTCGTAAGGTAAAGATGCGAATAGGCCAAGTTATGTTGGAAATTGCACAAAAACGTGCAAAGCTCGTCCATGGAGAGAGTTGAGCAATTCCAAAGCATCAATGTTGACCGTTGTCCTCTATTTAGTGTTCTTAGAAGTCTAACTTGCTAGTTTAGCCTTCGTACAACGTTTCGTACGGTAAGGATGCGAATAGACCAAGTTATGCTAGAAAATGCACAAAAACATGAAAAGCTCGTCTATGGAGAAAGTTGAGCAATTCCAAAGCATCAATGTGGACTGTTGTACTCTATTTAGTGTTCTTAGAAGTGCAACTTGGTACTTTAGCCTTCGTACAACGTTTCGTACGGTAAAGAAGCGAATAGACCAAGTTATGTTCGAAAATGCACAAAAACGTGAAAAGCTCGTCTATGGAGAGAGTTGAGCAATTCCAAAGCATCAATGTGGGCCGTTGTACTCTATTTAGTGTTCTTAGAGGTCTAACTTGCTAGTTTAGCCTTCGTGCAACGTTTCGTACGGTAAAGAAGTGAATAGACCAAGTTATGTTCGTAAATGCACAAAAACGTGAAAAGCTCGTCTATGGAGAGAGTTGAGCAATTCCAAAGCATCAACGTGGACCGTTGTAATCTATTTAGTGTTCTTAGAAGTCTAACTCGGTCCTTTATCCTTCGTGCAACGTTTCGTAAGGTAAAGATGCCAATAGACCAAGTTATGTTGGAAATTGCACAAAAACGTGAAAAGCTCGTCTATGGAAAGAGTTGAGCAATTCCAAAGCATCAATGTGGACCGTTGTACTCTACTTAGTGTTCTTAGAAGTCTAACCTGGTACTTTAGCCTTCGTGCAACGTTTCGTAAGGTAAAGATGCGAATAAACCATGTTATGTTGGAAATTACGCCAAAACGTGAAATGCTCGTCTATGGAGAGAGTTGAGCAATTCCAAAGCATCAATGTGGACCGTTGTACACTATTTGGTGTTCTTAGAAGTCTAACTTGCTAGTTTAGCCTTCGTGCGACGTTTCGTATGGTAAAGATGCGAATAGACCAAGTTATGTTCGAAAATGCACAAAAACGTGCAAAGCTCGTCTTTGGAGAGAGTTGAGCAATTCCAAAGCATCAATGTGGACCGTTATACACTATTTATTGTTCTTACAAGTCTAAGTTGCTAGTTTAGCCTTCTTGCAACTTTTCATATGGTAAAGATGCGAGTAGACCAAGTTATGTTCAGAAATGCACAAAAACGTGCAAAGCTCGTCTATGGAGAGAGTTGTGCAATTCCAAAGCATCAATGTAGACTGTTGCACTCTATTTAGTGTTCTTAGAAGTTTAACTTGGTGCTTTAGCCTTCGTGCAACGTTTCGTAAGGTAAAGATGCCAATAGACCAAGTTATGTTGGAAATTGCACAAAAACGTGAAAAGCTCGTCTATGGAGAGAGTTGATCAATTCCAAAGCATCAATGTGGACCGTTGTACACTATTTAGTGTTCTTAGAAATCTAACTTGCTAGTTTAGCCTTCGTGCGACGTTTCGTATGGTAAAGATGCGAATAGACCAAGTTATGTTCGAAAATGCACAAAAACGTGCAAAGCTCGTCCATGGAGAGAGTTGAGCAATTCCAAAGCATCAATGTGGACCGTTGTCCTCTATTTAGTGTTCTTATAAGTCTAACTTGCTAGTTTAACCTTCGTGCAACGTTTCGTAAGGTAGAGATGCGAATAGACCAAGTTATGTTGGAAATATCAAAAAAACCTGAAAAGCTCATCTATGGAGAGAGTTGAGCAATTCCAAAGCAGTAATGTGGACCGTTGTACTCTATTTAGTGTTCTTAGAAGTCTAAATTTCTAGTTTAGCCTTCGTGCAACGTTTCGTAAGGTAAAGATGCGAATAGGCCAAGTTATGTTGGAAATTGCACAAAAACGTGCAAAGCTCATCCATGGAGAGAGTTGAGCAATTCCAAAGCATCAATGTTGACCGTTGTCCTCTATTTAGTGTTCTTAGAAGTCTAACTTGCTAGTTTAGCCTTCGTACAACGTTTCGTATGGTAAGGATGCGAATAGACCAAGTTATGCTAGAAAATGCACAAAAACATGAAAAGCTCGTCTATGGAGAAAGTTGAGCAATTCCAAAGCATCAATGTGGACTGTTGTACTCTATTTAGTGTTCTTAGAAGTCCAACTTGGTACTTTAGCCTTCGTACAACGTTTCGTACGGTAAAGAAGCGAATAGACCAAGTTATGTTCGAAAATGCACAAAAACGTGAAAAGCTCGTCTATGGAGAGAGTTGAGCAATTCCAAAGCATCAATGTGGGCCGTTGTACTCTATTTAGTGTTCTTAGAGGTCTAACTTGCTAGTTTAGCCTTCGTGCAACGTTTCGTACGGTAAAGAAGTGAATAGACCAAGTTATGTTCGTAAATGCACAAAAACGTGAAAAGCTCGTCTATGGAGAGAGTTGAGCAATTCCAAAGCATCAACGTGGACCGTTGTAATCTATTTAGTGTTCTTAGAAGTCTAACTCAGTCCTTTATCCTTCGTGCAACGTTTCGTAAGGTAAAGATGCCAATAGACCAAGTTATGTTGGAAATTGCACAAAAACGTGAAAAGCTCGTCTATGGAAAGAGTTGAGCAATTCCAAAGCATCAATGTGGACCGTTGTACTCTACTTAGTGTTCTTAGAAGTCTAACCTGGTACTTTAGCCTTCGTGCAACGTTTCGTAAGGTAAAGATGCGAATAAACCATGTTATGTTGGAAATTACGCCAAAACGTGAAATGCTCGTCTATGGAGAGAGTTGAGCAATTCCAAAGCATCAATGTGGACCGTTGTACTCTTTTTAGTGTTCTTAGAAGTCTAACTTGCTAGTTTAGCCTTCGTGCAACGTGTCATATGGTAAAGAAGCGAACAGACCAAGTTAAGTTGGAAATTGCACAAAAACGTGAGAAGCTCGTCTATGGAGAGATTTGAGCAATTCCAAAGCATCAATGTGGACCGTTGTACTCTATTTAGTGTTTTTAGAAGTCTAACTTGGTACTTAAGCCTTCGTGCAACGTTTCGTAAGGTCAAGATGTGAATAGACCAAGTTTTGTTGGAAATATCACAAAAAGGTGAAAAGCTCGTCTATGGAGAGAGTTGAGCGATTCCAAAATCATCAATGTGGACCGTTGTACTCTATTTAATGTTCTTAGAAATCTAACTTGGTCCTTTAGCCTTCGTGCAACGTTTCGTAAGGTAAAGATGCCAATAGACCAAGTTGTGTTTGAAATTGTACAAAAACGTGAAAAGCTCGTCTATGGAGAGAGTTGAGCGATTCCAAAGCATCAATGTGGACCGTTGTACTCTATTTATTGTTCTTAGTAGTCTAACTTGGTCCTTTGGCCTTCGTGCAACGTTTCGTAAGGTAAAGATGCCGGTAGACCAAGTTGTGTTGGTAATTGCACAAAAACGTGAAAAGCTCGTCTATGGAGAGAGTTGAGCAATTCCAAAGCATCAACATGGACCGTTGTACTCTATTTAGTGTTCTTAGAAGTCTAACCAGGTACTTTAGCCTTCGTGCAACGTTTCGTAAGGTAAAGATGCGAATAAACCATGTTATGTTGGAAATTATGCCAAAACGTGAAATGCTCGTCTATGGAGAGAGTTGAGCAATTCCAAAGCATCAATGTGGACCGTTCAACTCTTTTTAGTGTTCTTAGAAGTCTAACTTGCTAGTTTAGCCTTCGTGCAACGTTTCGTACGGTAAAGAAGTGAATAGACCAAGTTATGTTCGTAAATGCACAAAAACGTGAAAAGCTCGTCTATGGAGAGAGTTGAGCAATTCCAAAGCATCAACGTGGACCGTTGTAATCTATTTAGTGTTCTTAGAAGTCTAACTCAGTCCTTTATCCTTCGTGCAACGTTTCGTAAGGTCAAGATGTGAATAGACCAAGTTTTGTTGGAAATATCACAAAAAGGTGAAAAGCTCGTCTATGGAGAGAGTCGAGCGATTCCAAAGCATCAATGTGGACCGTTGTACTCTATTTATTGTTCTTAGAAGTCTAACTTGGTCCTTTAGCCTTCGTGCAACGTTTCGTAAGGTAAAGATGCCAATAAACCAAGTTGTGTTTGAAATTGCACAAAAACGTGAAAAGCTCGTCTATGGAGAGAGTTGAGCAATTCCAAAGCATCAATGTGGACCGTTGTACACTATTTAGTGTTCTTACAAGTCTAACTTGCTAGTTTAGCCTTCGTGCGACGTTTCGTATGGTAAAGATGCGAGTAGACCAAGTTATGTTCGAAAATGAACAAAAACGTGCAAAGCTCGTCTATGGAGAGAGTTGAGTAATTCCAAATCATCAATGTGGACCGTTGTACTCTATTTAGTGTTCTTAGAAATCTAACTTGCTAGTTTAGCCTTCGTGCGACGTTTCGTATGGTAAAGATGCGAATAGACCAAGTTATGTTTGAAAATGCACAAAAACGTGCAAAGCTCGTCCATGGAGAGAGTTGAGCAATTCCAAAGCATCAATGTGGACCGTTGTCCTCTATTTAGTGTTCTTATAAGTCTAACTTGCTAGTTTAACCTTCGTGCAACGTTTCGTAAGGTAGAGATGCGAATAGACCAAGTTATGTTGGAAATATCAAAAAAACCTGAAAAGCTCATCTATGGAGAGAGTTGAGCAATTCCAAAGCAGTAATGTGGACCGTTGTACTCTATTTAGTGTTCTTAGAAGTCTAAATTTCTAGTTTAGCCTTCGTGCAACGTTTCGTAAGGTAAAGATGCGAATAGGCCAAGTTATGTTGGAAATTGCACAAAAACGTGCAAAGCTCGTCCATGGAGAGAGTTGAGCAATTCCAAAGCATCAATGTGGACCGTTGTACACTATTTAGTGTTCTTACAAGTCTAACTTGCTAGTTTAGCCTTCGTGCGACGTTTCGTATGGTAAAGATGCGAGTAGACCAAGTTATGTTCGAAAATGAACAAAAACGTGCAAAGCTCGTCTATGGAGAGAGTTGAGTAATTCCAAATCATCAATGTGGACCGTTGTACTCTATTTAGTGTTCTTAGAAGTCTAACTTGCTTGTTTAGCGTTCGTGCCACGTTTCGTATGGTAAAGAAGCGAATAGACCAAGTTATGTTCAAAAATGCACAAAAACATGAAAAGCTCGTCTATGGAGAGAGTTGAGCAATTCTAAAGCATCAATGTGGACCGTTGTACTCTATTTATTGTTCTTAGAAGCCTAACTTGGTCCTTTAGCCTTCGTGCAACGTTTCGTAAGGTAAAGATTTGAATAGAACAAGTTATGTTGGAAATTGCACAAAAAAGTGAAAAGCTCGTCTATGGAGAGAGTTGACCAATTCCAAAGCATCAATGTGGACCATTGTACCCTGTTTAGTGTTATTAGAAGTCTAACTTACTAGTTTAGCCTTCGTGCAACGTTTCGTAAGGTAACGATGCGAAGAAACCAAGTTATGTTGGGAATTGCGCAAAAAAGTCAAATGCTCGTCTATGGAGAGGTTTAAGCAATTCCGAAGCATCAATGTGGACCGTTGTACTCTATTTAGTATTCTTAGAAGTGTAACTTGCTGGTTTAGTCTTCGTGCAACGTTTCGTATGGTAAAGAAGCGAATAGACCAAGTTATGTTCAAAAATGCACAAAAACGTGAAAGGCTCGTCCATGGAGAGAGTTGAGCAATTTCAAAGCATCAACGTGGACCGTTCTACTCTATTTAGTGTTCTTGGAAGTCTAACTTGCTAATTTAGCCTTCGTGAAACGTTTCGTAAGGTAGAGATGCGAATAGAACAGGTTATGTTGGAAATTGCACAAAAATGTGAAAAGCTCATCTACGGAGAAAGTTGAGCAATTCGGAAGCATCAATGTTGACCGTTGTCCTCTATTTAGTGTTCTTAGAAGTCTAACTCGCTAATTTAGCCTTCGTACAACGTTTCGTTTGGTAAAGATGCGAATAGACCAAGTTATGTTCGAAAATGCACAAAAACGTGAAAAGCTCGTCTATGGAGAGAGTTGAGCAATTCCAAAGCATCAATGTAGACCGTTGTACTCTATTTAGTGTCCTTAGAAGTCTAACTTGGTAGTTTAGCCTTCGTGCAACGTTTCGTAAGGTAAAGATGTGAATAGACCAAGTTATGTTGGAAATAGAACAAAAACGTGAAAAGCTCGTCTATCGAGAGAGTTGAGCAATTCCAAAGCATCAATGTGGACCGTTGTACTCTATTTATTGTTTTTACAAGTCTAACTTGGTAATTTAGCCTTCGTGCAACCTTTCGTAAGGTAACGATGTGAATAGACCAAGTTATGTTAGAAATAGCACAAAAAGTTGAAAAGCTCATCTATGGAGAGAGTTGAGCAATTCGGAAGCATCAATGTGGACTGTTGTACACTATTTGGTGTTCTTCGAAGTCTAACTCGCTAATTTAGCCTTCGTACAACGTTTCGTTTGGTAAAGATGCGAATAGACCAAGTTATGTTTGAAAATGCACAAAAACGTGAAAAGCTCGTCTATGGAGAGAGTTGAGCAATTCCAAAGCATCAATGTGGACCGTTGTACTCTGTTTATTGTTCTTAGAAGTCTAACTTGGTCCTTTCGCCTTGGTGCAACGTTTCGTATGGTAAAGATGCGAATAGACCAAGTTATGTTTGAAAATGCACAAAAACGTACAAAGCTCGTCTATGGAGAGAGTTGAGCAATTCCAAATCATCAATGTGGACCGTTGTACTCTATTTAGTGTTCTTAGAAGTCTAACTTGCTAGTTAAGCCTTCGTGCAACGTTTCGTATGGTAAAAAAGCGAATAAACCAAGTTATGTTCGCAACTGCACAAAAACATGAAAAGCTCGTCTATGGAGAGAGTTGAGCAATTGCAAAGCATCAATGTGGACCGTTATACTCCATTTATTGTTCTTAGAAGTCTCACTTGGTCTATTCGCCTTCGTGCAACGTTTCGTAAGGTAAAGATGCGAATAGACCAATTATGTTGGAAATCGCACAAAAACGTGACAAGCTCGTCTATGGAGAGAGTTGAGGAATTCCAAAGCATCAATATGGACCTTTGTACTCTATTTAGTGTTCTTTGAAGTCTAACTTCGTACTTTAGCCTTCGTGCAACGTTTCGTCAGGTAAAGGTGCGAATAAACCAAGTTATGTTGGAAATTACGCAAAAAAGTGAAATGCTCATCTATGGAGAGAGTTGAGCAATTCCAAAGCATCATTGTGGACCGTTGTACTCTCTTTAGTGTTCTTAGAAGTCTAACTTGGTACTTTAGCCTTCGAGAAATGTTTCGTAAGGTAAAGATGTGAATAGACCAAGTTATGTTGGGAATAGCACAAAAAGGTGAAAAGCTCGTCTATGGGGTGAGTTGAGCAATTCCAAAGCATCAATGTGGACCGTTGTACTCTATTTATTGTTCTTCGAAGTCTAACTTGGTACTTTAGCCTTCGTGCAACGTTTCATAAGGTAAAGACGTGAATAGACCAAGTTATGTTTGAAATTGCATAAAAACGTGAAAAGCTCGTCTATGTAGAGAGTTGAGCAATTCCAAAACATCAATGTGGACCGTTGTACTCTATTTATTGTTCTTTGAAGTCTAACTTGGTTTTTTAGCCTTCGTGCAACGTTTCGTATGGTAAAGACGCGAATAGACCAAGTTATGTTGGAAATTGCACAAAAACGTGAAAAGCTCGTCTATGGAGAGAGTTGAGCAATTCCAAAGCGTCAATGTGGACCGTTGTACACTACTTAGTGTTCTTAGAAGTCTAACTATCTAGTTTAGCCTTCGTGCAACGTTTCGTATGGTAAAGAAGCGAATAGACCAAGTTATGTTCGAAAATGCACAAAAACGTGAAAAGCTCATCTATGGAGAGAGTTGAGCAATTCCAAAGCATCAATGTAGACCGTTGTACTCTATTTAGTCTTCTTAGAAGTCTAACTTGGTACTTTAGCCTTCGTGCAACGTTTCGTAAGGTAAAGATGCGAATAAACCAAGTTATGTTGGAATTTACGCAAAAACGTGAAAAGCTCGTCTATGGAGAGAGTTGAGCAATTCCAAAGCATCAATGTCGACCGTTGTACTCTATTTAGTGTTCTTAGAAGTCTAACTTGGTACTTTGGGCTTCGTGCAACGTTTCGTTAGGTAAAGATGCGAATAGACCAAGTTATGTTGGAAATTGCACAAAAACGTGAAAAGCTCGTCTATGGAGAGAGTTGAGTAATTCCAAAACATCAATGTGGACCATTGTACTCTATTTATTGTTCTTAGAAGTCTAACTTGGTCCTTTAGCCTTCGTGCAACGTTTCGTATGGGAAAGATGCGAATAGACCAAGTTATGTTGGAAATTGCACAAAAACGTGAAAAGCTCGTCTATGGAGACAGTTGAGCAATTCCAAAGCATCAATGTAGACTGTTGTACTCTATTTAGTGTTCTTGGAAGTCTAACTTGGTACTTTAGCCTTCGTGCAATGTTTCGTCAGGTAAAGGTGCGAATAAACCAAGTTATGTTGGAAATTACGCAAAAACGTGAAATGCTCGTCTATGGAGAGAGTTGAGCAATTCCAAAGCATCATTGTGGACCGTTGTACTCTCTTTAGTGTTCTTAGAAGTCTAACTTGGTCCTTTAGCCTTCATGCAACGTTTCGTAAGGTAAAGATGTGAATAGACCAAGTTATGTTGGAAATAGCACAAAAAGGTTAAAAGCTCGTCTATGGGGAGAGTTGAGCAATTCCAAAGCATCAATGTGGACCGTTGTACTCTATTTATTGTTCTTCAAATTCTAACTTGGTACTTTAGCCTTCGTGCAACGTTTCATAAGGTAAAGACGTGAATAGACCAAGTTATGTTAGAAATTGCACAAAAACGTGAAAAGCTCGTGTATGGAGAGAGTTGATCAATTCCAAAACATCAATGTGGACCGTTGTACTCTATTTATTGTTCTTAGAAGTCTAACTTGGCGCTTTAGCCTTCGTGCAACGTTTCGTAAGGTAAAGATGCGAATAGGCCAAGTTATGTTGGAAATTACGCAAAAACGTGAAATGCTCGTCTATGGAGAGAGTTGAGCAATTCCAAATCATCAATGTGGACCGTTGTACTCTATTTAGTGTTCTTAGTAGTCTAACTTGCTAGTTAAGCCTTCGTGCAACGTTTCGTATGGTAAAGAAGCGAATAGACCTAGTTATGTTCGCAACTGCACAAAAACGTGAAAAGCTCGTCTATGGAGAGAGTTCAGCAATTCCAAAGCGTCAATGTGGACCGTTGTACACTATTTAGTGTTCTTAGAAGTCTAACTTGCTAGTTTAGCCTTTGTGCAACGTTTCGTATGGTAAAGATGTGAATAGACCAAGTTATGTTCGAAAATGCACAAAAACGTGCAAAGCTCGTCTATGGAGAGAATTGAGCAATTCGAAAGCATCAATGTAGACCGTTGTACTCTATTTAGTGTTCTCAGAAGTCTAACTTGGTGCTTTAGCCTTCGTGCAACGTTTCGTAAGGTAAAGATGCCAATAGACCAAGTTATGTTGGAAATTGCACAAAAACGTGAAAGGCTCGTCTATGGAGACAGTTGAGCAATTCCAAAGCATCAATGTGGACCGCTGTACACTATTTAGTGTTCTTAGAAGTCTAACTTGCTAGTTTAGCCTTCGTGCAACGTTTCGTATGGTAAAGATGCGAATAGACCAAGTTATGTTCGAAAATGCACAAAAACGTGCAAAGCTCGTCTATGGAGAGCGTTGAGCAATTCGAAAGCATCAATGTAGACCGTTGTACTCTATTTAGTGTTCTCAGAAGTCTAACTTGGTGCTTCAGCCTTCGTGCAACGTTTCGTAAGGTAAAGATGCGAATAGACCAAGTTATGTTGGAAATTGTGCAAAAACGTGAAATGCTCGTCTATGGAGAGAGTTGAGCAATTCCAAATAATCAATGTGGACCGTTGTACTCTATTTAAAGTTCTTAGAAGTCTAACTTGCTAGTTTAGCCTTCGTGCAACGTTTCGTATGGTAAAGAAGCGAATAGACCAAGTTATGTTCGCAAATGCAAAAAAAAGTGAAAAGCTCGCCTATGGAGAGAGTTGAGCAATTGCAAAGCATCAATGTGGACCGTTGTACTCTATTTATTGTTCTTAGAAGTATAACTTGGTCCTTTCGCCTTCGTGCAACGTTTCGTATGGTAAAGATGCGAATAGACCAAGTTATGTTGGAAATTGCACAAAAATGTGAAAAGCTCGTCTACGGAGAGAGTTGAGCAATTCCAAAGCGTCAATATGGACCGTTGTACTCTATTTAGTGTTCTTAGAAGTCTAACTTGGTACTTTAGCCTTCGTGCAACGTTTCGTAAGGTAAAGATGTGAATAGACCAAGTTATGTTGGAAATAGCACAAAATGGTGAAAAGCTCGTCCATGGGGAGAGTTGAGCAATTCCAAATCATCAATATAGACCATTGTACTCTATTTGGTGTTGTTAGAAGTCTAACTTGGTATTTTAGCCTTCGTGCAACGTTTCGTAAGGTAAAGATGCGAATAAACCAAGTTATGTTGGAAATTACGCAAAAACATGAAATGCTCGTCTATGGAGAGAGTTGAGAAATTCCAAAGCATCAATGTGGACCGTTGTACTCTATTTATTGTTCTTAGAAGTCTAACTTGGTCCTTTAGTCTTCGTGCAACGTTTCGTATGGTAAAGAAGCGAATTGACCAAGTTATGTTCGAAAATGCATAAAAACGTGAAAGCTCGTCTATGGAGAGAGTTGAGCAATTCCAAAGCATCAATGTGGACCGTTGTGCTCTATTTATTGTTCTTAGAAGTCTAACTTGGTACTTTGGCCTTCGCGCAACGTTTTGTAAGGTAAATATGCGAATAGACCAAGTTATGTTGGAAATACCATAAGAAGGTCAAAAGCTCGACTATGGAGAGATTTGAGCAATTCCAAAGCATCAATGTGGACGTTGCACTCTATTTATTGTTCTTAGAAGTCTAACTTGGTACTTTAGCCTTCGTGCAACGTTTCGTAAGGTAAAGATGTGAATAGACCAAGTTATGTTAGAAATAGCACAAAAAGGAGAAAAGCTCGTCTATAGAGAGAGTTGAGCAATTCCAATACATCAATGTGGACCATTGTACTCTATTGATTGTTCTTAGAAGTCTAACTTGGTCCTTTAGCCTTCGTGCAACGTTTCGTAAGGTAAAGATGCCAATAGACCAAGTTATGTTGGAAATTACACAAATACGTGAAAAGCTCGTCTATGTAGAGAGTTGAGCAATTCCAAAGCATCAATGTGGACCGTTGTACACTATTTGGTGTTCTTAGAAGTCTAACTTGCTAGTTTAGCCTTCGTGCAACGTTTTGTATGGTAAAGACGCGAATAGACCAAGTTATGTTCGAAAATGCACAAAAACGTGCAAAGCTCGTCTATGGAGAGAGTTGAGCAATTCCAAAGCATCAATGTAGACCGTTGTGCTCTATTTATTGTTCTTAGAAGTCTAACTTGGTACTTTAGCCTTCGTGCAACGTTTTGTAAGGTAAAGATGCGAATAGACCAAGTTATGTTGGAAATGTCACAAGAAGGTCAAAAGCTCGACTATGGAGAGACTTCAGCAATTCCAAAGCATCAATGTGGACGTTGCACTCTATTTATTGTTCTTAGAAGTCTAACTTCGTACTTTAGCCTTCGTGCAACGTTTCGTAAGGTAAAGATGTGAATAGACCAAGTTATGTTAGAAATAGCACAAAAAGGTGAAACGCTCGTCTATGGAAAGAGTTGAGCAATTCCAATACATCAATGTGGACCATTGTACTCTATTTATTGTTCTTAGAAGTCTAACTTGGTCCTTTAGCCTTCGTGCAACGTTTCGTAAGGTAAAGATGCCAATAGACCAAGTTATGTTGGAAATTACACAAAAACGTGAAAAGCTCGTCTATGGAGAGAGTTGAGCAATTCCAAAGCATCAATGTGGACCGTTGTACACTATTTGGTGTTCTTAGAAGTCCAACTTGCTAGTTTAGCCTTCGTGCAACGTTTTGTATGGTAAAGATGAGAATAGACCAAGTTATGATCGACAATGCACAAAAACGTGCAAAGCTCGTCTATGGAGAGAGTTGAGCAATTCCAAAGCATCAATGTGGACCGTTGTACTCTATTTATTGTTCTTAGAAGTCTAACTTGGTCTTTTAGCCTTCGTGCAATGTTTCGTAAGGTAAAGATGCCAATAGACCAAGTTATGTTGGAAATTGCACAAAAACGTGAAAAGCTCGTCTATGGAGACAGTTGAGCAATTCCAAAGCATCAACGTAGACCGTTGTACTCTATTTAGTGTTCTTAGAAGTCTAACTTGGTGCTTTAGCCTTCGTGCAATGTTTCGTCAGGTAAAGGTGCGAATAAACCAAGTTATGTTGGAAATTACGCAAAAATGTGAAATGCTCGTCTATGGAGAGAGTTGAGCAATTCCAAAACATCATTGTGGACCGTTGTACTCTATTTAGTGTTCTTAGAAGTCTAACTTGGTACATTAGCCTTCGTGCAACGTTTCGTAAGGTAAAGATGTGAATAGACCAAGTTATGTTGGAAATAGCACAAAAAGGTGAAAAGCTCGTCTATGGGGAGAGTTGAGCAATTCCAAAGCATCAATGTGGACTGTTGTACTCTATTTTTTGTTCTTAGAAGTGTAACTTGGTACTTTAGCCTTCGTGCAACGTTTCGTAAGGTAGAGATGTGAATAGACCAAGTTATGTTAGAAATAGCACAAAAAGGTGAAAAGCTCGTCTGTGGAGAGAGTTGAGCAATTCCACAGCATCAATGTGGACCGTTGTACTCTATTTATTGTTCTTAGAAGTCTAACTTGGTCCTTTAGCCTTCGTGCAGCATTTCGTAAGGTAAAGTTGCCAATAGACCAAGTTATGTTTGAAATTGCACAAAAACGTGAAAAGCTCATCTATGGAGAGAGTTGAGCAATTCCAAAGCATCAATGTGGACCGTTGTACACTATTTAGTGTTCTTAGAAGTCTAACTTGCTAGTTTAGCCTTCGTGCAACGTTTCGTATGGTAAAGATGCGAATAGACCAAGTTATGTTCGAAAATGCACAAAAACGTGCAAAGCTCGTCTGTGGAGAGAGTTGAGCAATTGCAAAGCATCAATGTAGACCGTTGTACTCTATTTATTGTTCTTAGAAGTCTCACTTGGTCCTTTCGCCTTCGTGCAACGTTTCGTAAGGTAAAGATGCGAATAGACCAATTATGTTGGAAATGGCACAAAAACGTGAAAAGCTCGTCTATGGAGAGAGTTGAGCAATTCCAAAGCATCATTGTGGACCGTTGCACTCTCTTTAATGTTCTTAGAAGTCTAACTTGGTACTTTAGCCTTCGTGCAACGTTTCGTAAGGTAAAGATGTGAATAGACCAAGTTATGTTGGAAATAGCACAAAAAGGTGAAAAGCTCGTCTATGGGGAGAGTTGAGCAATTCCAAAGCATTAATGTGGACCGTTGTACTCTATTTAGTGTTCTTAGAAGTCTAACTTGCTAGTTAAGCCTTCGTGCAACGTTTCGTATGGTAAAGAAGCGAATAGACCAAGTTATGTTCGCAACTGCACAAAAACGTGAAAAGCTCGTCTATGGAGAGAGTTGAGCAATTGCAAAGCATCAATGTAGACCGTTGTACTCTATTTATTGTTCTTGGAAGTCTCACTTGGTCCTTTCGCCTTCGTGCAACGTTTCGTAAGGTAAAGATGCGAATAGACCAATTATGTTGGAAATTGCACAAAAACGTGAAAAGCTCGTCTATGGAGAGAGTTGAGGAATTCCAAAGCATCAATATGGACCTTTGTACTCTATTTAGTGTTCTTGGAAGTCTAACTTGGTACTTTAGCCTTCGTGCAACGTTTTGTCAGGTAAAGGTGCGAATAAACAAGTTATGTTGGAAATTACGCAAAAACGTGAAGTGCTCGTCTATGGAGAGAGTTGAGCAATTCCAAACCATCATTGTGGACCGTTGCACTCTCTTTAGTGTTCTTAGATGTCTAACTTGGTACTTTAGCCTTCGTGCAACGTTTCGTAAGGTAAAGATGTGAATAGACCAAGTTATGTAGGAAATAGCACAAAAAGGTGAAAGGCTCGTCTATGGGGAGGGTTGAGCAATTCCAAAGCATCAATGTGGACCGTTGTACTCTATTTATTGTTCTTCGAAGTCTAACTTGGTACTTTAGCCTTCGTGCAACGTTTCATAAGGTAAAGACGTGAATAGACCAAGTTATGTTAGAAATAGCACAAAAAGGTGAAAAGCTCGTCTATGGAGAGAGTTGAGCAATTCCAAAGCATCAATGTGGACCGTTGTACTCTATTTATTGTTCTTAGAAGTCTAACTTGGTCCTTTAGCCTTCGTGCAATGTTTCGTAAGGTAAAGATGCCAATAGACCAAGTTATGTTGGAAATTGCACAAAAACGTGAAAAGCTCATCTATGGAGACAGTTGAGCAATTCCAAAGCATCAATGTGGACCGCTGTACACTATTTAGTGTTCTTAGAAGTCTAACTTGCTAGTTTAGCCTTCGTGCAACGTTTCGTACGGTAAAGATGCGAATAGACCAAGTTATGTTCGAAAATGCACAAAAACGTGCAAAGCTCGTCTATGGAGAGAGTTGAGCAATTCGAAAGCATCAATGTAGACCGTTGTACTCAATTTAGTGTTCTCAGAAGTCTAACTTGGTGCTTTAGCCTTCATGCAACATTTCGTAAGGTAAAGATGTTAATAGACCAAGTTATGTTGGAAATAGCACAAAATGGTGAAAAGCTCGTCCATGGGGAGAGTTGAGCAATTCCAAAGCATCAATGTAGACCATATTACTCTATTTGGTGTTGTTAGAAGTCTAACTTGATACTTTAGCCTTCGTGCAACGTTTCGTAAGGTAAAGATGCGAATAAACCAAGTTATTATGGAAATTACGCAAAAACATGAAATGCTCGTCTATGGAGAGAGTTGAGAAATTCCAAAGCATCATTGTGGACCGTTGTACTCTATTTAGTGTTCTTAGAAGTCTAACTTGGTACGTTAGCATTCGTGCAACGTTTCGTATGGTAAAGATGCGAATAGACCAAGTTATGTTCGAAAATGCACAAAAACGTGCAAAGCTCATCTGTGGAGAGAGTTGAGCAATTCCAAAGGGTCAATGTGGACCGTTGTCCACTATTTAGTGTTCTTAGAAGTCTAACTTGCTAGTTTAGCCTTCGTGCAACGTTTCGTATGGTAAAGATGCGAATAGACCAAGTTATGTTCGAAAATGCACAAAAACGTGCAAAGCTCGTCTGTGGAGAGAGTTGAGCAATTCCAAAGCGTCAATGTAGACCGTTGTACTCTATTTAGTGTTCTTAGAAGTCTAACTTGGTGCTTTAGCCTTTGTGCAATGTTTCGTAAGGTAAAGATGCGAATAGACCAAGTTATGTTGGAAATTGCGCAAAAACGTGAAATGCTCGTCTATGGAGAGAGTTGAGAAATTCCAAATCATCAATGTGGACCGTTGTACTCTATTTAGAGTTCTTAGAAGTCTAACTTGCTAGTTTAGCCTTCGTGCAACGTTTCGTATGGTCAAGAAGCGAATAGACCAAGTTATGTTCGTAAATACACAAAAACGTGAAAAGCTCGTCTATGGAGAGAGTTGAGCAATTGCAAAGCATCAATGTGGACCGTTGTACTCTCTTTATTGTTCTTAGAAATCTAACTTGGTCCTTTCACCTTCGTGCAACGTTTCGTAAGGTAAAGATGCGAATAGACGAATTATGTTGGAAATTGCAGAAAAATGTGAAAAGCTCGTCTATGGAGAGAGTTGAGCAATTCCAAAGCATCAATATGGACCTTTGTACTCTATTTAGTGTTCATAGAAGTCTAACTTGTTACTTTAAATTTTGTGCAACGTTTCGTAAGGTAAAGATGTGAATAGACCAAGTTATGTTGGAAATAGCACAAAAAGGTGAAAAGCTCATCTATGGGGAGAGTTGAGCAATTCCAAAGCATCAATGTAGACCATTGTACTCTATTTGGTGTTGTTAGAAGTCTAACTTGGTACTTTAGACTTCGTGCAATGTTTCGTATGGTAAAGATGCGAATAAACCAAGTTATGTTGAAAATTACGCAAAAACGTGAAATCCTCGTCTATGGAGAGAGTTGAGCAATTCCAAAGCATCATTGTGGACCGTTGTACTCTATTTAGTGTTCTTAGAAGTCTAACTTGGTACTTTAGCCTTCGTGCTTTGTTTCGTAAGGTAAAGATGTGAATAGACCAAGTTATGTTGGAAATAGCACAAAAAGGTGAAAAGCTCGTCTATGGGGAGAGTTGAGCAATTCCAAAGCATCAATGTGGACCGTTGTCCTCTATTTAGTGTTCTTAGAAGTCTAACTTGCTAGTTTAGCCTTCGTGCAACGTTTCGTATGGTAAAGATGCGAATAGACCAAGTTATGTTCGAAAATGCACAAAAACGTGCAAAGCTCGTCTGTGGAGAGAGTTGAGCAATTCCAAAGCGTCAATGTAGACAGTTGTACTCTATTTAGTGTTCTTGGAAGTCTAACTTGGTGCTTTAGCCTTTGTGCAATGTTTCGTAAGGTAAAGATGCGAATAGACCAAGTTATGTTGGAAATTGCGCAAAAACGTGAAATGCTCGTCTATGGAGAGAGTTGAGAAATTCCAAATCATCAATGTGGACCGTTGTACTCTATTTAGAGTTCTTAGAAGTCTAACTTGCTAGTTTAGCCTTCGTGCAACGTTTCGTATGGTCAAGAAGCGAATAGACCAAGTTATGTTCGTAAATACACAAAAACGTGAAAAGCTCGTCTATGGAGAGAGTTGAGCAATTGCAAAGCATCAATGTGGACCGTTGTACTCTCTTTATTGTTCTTAGAAATCTAACTTGGTCCTTTCGCCTTCGTGCAACGTTTCGTAAGGTAAAGATGCGAATAGACCAATTATGTTGGAAATTGCACAAAAATGTGAAAAGCTCGTCTATGGAGAGAGTTGAGCAATTCCAAAGCATCAATATGGACCTTTGTACTCTATTTAGTGTTCATAGAAGTCTAACTTGTTACTTTAAATTTTGTGCAACGTTTCGTAAGGTAAAGATGTGAATAGACCAAGTTATGTTGGAAATAGCACAAAAAGGTGTAAAGCTCATCTATGGGGAGAGTTGAGCAATTCCAAAGCATCAATGTAGACCATTGTACTCTATTTGGTGTTGTTAGAAGTCTAACTTGGTACTTTAGCCTTCGTGTAACGTTTCGTAAGGTAAAGATGCGAATAAACCAAGTTATGTTGAAAATTACGCAAAAACGTGAAATGCTCGTCTATGGAGAGAGTTGAGCAATTCCAAAGCATCAATGTGGACCGTTGTACTCTAATTATTGTTCTTGGAAGTCTAACTTGGTCCTTTAGACTTCGTGCAACGTTTCGTAAGGTAAAGATGCCAATAGACCAAGTTATGATGGAAATTGCACAAAAACGTGAAAAGCTCATCTATGGAGAGAGTTGAGCAATTCCAAAGCATCAATGTGGACCGTTGTACACTATTTAGTGTTCTTAGAAGTCTAACTTGCTTGTTTAGCCTTCGTGCAACGTTTCGTATGGTAAAATGCGAATAGACCAAGTTATGTTCGAAAATGCACAAAAACGTGCAAAGCTCGTCTGTGGAGAGAGTTTAGCAATTCCAAAGCATCAATGTAGACCGTTGTACTCTATTTAGTGTTCTTAGAAGTCTAACTTGGTGCTTTAGCCTTCGTGCAACGTTTCGTAAGGTAAAGATGCAAATAGACCAAGTTATGTTGGAAATTGCGCAAAAACGTGAATTGCTCGTCTATGGAGAGAGTTGAGAAATTCCAAATCATCAATGTGGACCGTTGTACTCTATTTAGAGTTCTTAGAAGTCTAACTTGCTAGTTTAGCCTTCGTGCAAAGTTTCGTATGGTAAAGAAGCGAATAGACCAAGTTTCGTTCGTAAATACACAAAAACGTGAAAAGATCGTCTATGGAGAGAGTTCAGCAATTGCAAAGCATCAATGTGGACCGTTGTACTCTTTTTGTTGTTCCTAGAAATCTAACTTGGTCCTTTCGCCTTCGAGCAACGTTTCGTAAGGTAAAGATGCGAATAGACCAAGTTATGTTGGAAATAGCACAAAAATGTGAAAAGCTCATCTATGGGGAGAGTTGAGCAATTCCAAAGCATCAATGTAGACCATTGTACTCTATTTGGTGTTGTTAGAAGTCCAACTTGGTACTTTAGCCTTCGTGCAACGTTTCGTAAGGTAAAGATGCGAATAAACCAAGTTATGTTGAAAATTACGCAAAAACGTGAAATGCTCGTCTATGGAGAGAGTTGAGCAATTCCAAAACATCATTGTGGACCGTTGTACTCTATTTAGTGTTCTTAGAAGTCTAACTTGGTACTTTAGCCTTCGTGCTTTGTTTCGTAAGGTAAAGATGTGAATAGACCAAGTTATGTTGGAAATAGCACAAAAAGGTGAAAAGCTCGTCTATGGGGAGAGTTGAGCAATTCCAAAGCATCAATGTGGACCGTTGTACTCTATTTTTTGTTCTTAGAAGTCTAACTTGGTACTTTAGCCTTCGTGCAACGTTTCGTAAGGTAAAGATGTGAATAGACCAAGTTATGTTAGAAATAGCACAAAAAGGTGAAAAGCTCGTCTGTGGAGAGTGTTGAGCAATTCCACAGCATCAATGTGTACTGTTGTACTCTATTTATTGTTCTTAGAAGTATAACTTGGTCCTTTGGCCTTCGTGCAACATTTCGTAAGGTAAAGTTGCCAATAGACCAAGTTATGTTTGAAATTGCACAAAAACGTGAAAAGCTCATCAATGGAGAGAGTTGAGCAATTCCAAAGCATCAATGTGGACCGTTGTACACTATTTAGTGTTCTTAAAAGTCTAACTTGCTAGTTTAGCCTTCGTGCAACGTTTCGTATGGTAAAGATGCGAATAGACCAAGTTATGTTGGAAATAGCACAAAAAGGTGAAAAGCTCGTCTATGGGGAGAGTTGAGCAATTCCAAAGCATCAATGTGGACCGTTGTACTCTATTTTTTGTTCTTAGAAGTCTAACTTGGTACTTTAGCCTTCGTGCAACGTTTCGTAAGGTAAAGATGTGAATAGACCAAGTTATGTCAGAAATAGCACAAAAAGGTGAAAAGCTCGTCTGTGGAGAGAGTTGTGCAATTCCACAGCATCAATGTGTACCGTTGTACTCTATTTATTGTTCTTAGAAGTATAACTTGGTCCTTTGGCCTTCGTGCAACATTTCGTAAGGTAAAGTTGCCAATAGACCAAGTTATGTTTGAAATTGCACAAAAACGTGAAAAGCTCATCTATGGAGAGAGTTGAGCAATTCCAAAGCATCAATGTGGACCGTTGTACACTATTTAGTGTTCTTAGAAGTCTAACTTGCTTGTTTAGCCTTCGTGCAACGTTTCGTATGGTAAAGATGCGAATAGACCAAGTTATGTTCGAAAATGCACAAAAATGTGCAAAGCTCGTCTGTGGAGAGAGTTGAGCAATTCCAAAGCATCAATGTAGACCGTTGTACTCTATTTAGTGTTCTTAGAAGTCTAACTTGGTGCTTTAGCCTTCGTGCAACGTTTCGTAACGTAAAGATGCCAATAGAGCAAGTTATGTTGGAAATTGCGCAAAAACGTGAAATGCTCGTCTATGGAGAGAGTTGAGAAATTCCAAATCATCAATGTGGACCGTTGTACTCTATTTAGAGTTCTTAGAAGTCTAACTTGCTAGTTTAGCCTTCGTGCAACGTTTCGTATGGTAAAGAAGCGAATAGACCAAGTTATGTTCGTAAATACACAAAAACGTGAAAAGCTCGTCTATGGAGAGAGTTGAGCAATTGCAAAGCATCAATGTGGACCGTTGTACTCTCTTTATTGTTCATAGAAATCTAACTTGGTCCTTTCGCCTTCGAGCAACGTTTCGTAAGGTAAAGATGCGAATAGACCAAGTTATGTTGGAAATAGCACAAAAATGTGAAAAGCTCATCTATGGGGAGAGTTGAGCAATTCCAAAGCATCAATGTAGACCATTGTACTCTATTTGGTGTTGTTAGAAGTCTAACTTGGTACTTTAGCCTTCGTGCAACGTTTCGTAAGGTAAAGATGCGAATAAACCAAGTTATGTTGAAAATTACGCAAAAACGTGAAATGCTCGTCTATGGAGAGAGTTGAGCAATTCCAAAACATCATTGTGGACCGTTGTACTCTATTTAGTGTTCTTAGAAGTCTAACTTGGTACTTTAGCCTTCGTGCTTTGTTTCGCAAGGTAAAGATGTGAATAGACCAAGTTATGTTGGAAATAGCACAAAAAGGTGAAAAGCTCGTCTATGGGGAGAGTTGAGCAATTCCAAAGTATCAATGTGGACCGTTGTACTCTAATTTTTGTTCTTCGAAGTCTAACTTGGTACTTTAGCCTTCGTGCAACGTTTCGTAAGGTAAAGATGTGAATAGACCAAGTTATGTTAGAAATAGCACAAAAAGGTGAAAAGCTCGTCTACGGAGAGAGTTGAGCAATTCCACAGCATCAATGTGGACCGTTGTACTTTATTTATTGTTCTTAGAAGTCTAACTTGGTCCTTTAGCCTTCGTGCAACATTTTGTAAGGTAAATTTGCCAATAGACCAAGTTATGTTTGAAATTGCACAAAAACGTGAAAAGCTCATCTATGGAGAGAGTTGAGCAATTCCAAAGCATCAATGTGGACCGTTGTGCACTATTTAGTGTTCTTAGAAGTCTAACTTGGTGCTTTAGCCTTCGTGCAACGTTTCGTAAGGTAATGATGCGAATAGACCAAGTTATGTTGGAAATTGCGCAAAAACGTGAAATGCTCGTCTATGGAGAGAGTTGAGAAATTCCAAATCGTTAATGTGGACCGTTGTACTCTATTTAGAGTTCTTAGAAGTCTAACTTGCTAGTTTAGCCTTCGTGCAACGTTTCGTATGGTAAAGAAGCGAATAGACCAAGTTATGTTCGTAAATACACAAAAACGTGAAAAGCTCGTCTATGGAGAGAGTTGAGCAATTGCAAAGCATCAATGTGGACCGTTGTACTCTCTTTATTGTTCTTAGAAATCCAACTTGGTCCTTTCGCCTTCGTGCAACGTTTCGTAAGGTAAAGATGCGAATAGTCCAATTATGTTGGAAATTGCACAAAAATGTGAAAAGCTCGTCTATGGAGAGAGTTGAGCAATTCCAAAGCATCAATATGGACCTTTGTACTCTATTTAGTGTTCTTAGAAGTCTAACTTGGTACTTTAGCCTTTGTGCAACGTTTCGTAAGGTAAAGACGTGAATAGACCAAGTTATGTTGGAAATAGCACAAAAAGGTGAAAAGCTCATCTATGGGGAGAGTTGAGCAATTCCAAAGCATCAATGTAGACCATTGTACTCTATTTGGTGTTGTTAGAAGTCTAACTTGGTACTTTAGCCTTTGTGCAACGTTTCGTAAGATAAAGATGCGAATAAACCAAGTTATGTTGAAAATTACGCAAAAACGTGAAATGCTCGTCTATGGAGAGAGTTGAGCAATTCCAAAGCATCATTGTGGACCGTTGTACTCTATTTAGTGTTCTTAGAAGTCTAACATGGTACTTTAGCCTTCGTGCTTTGTTTCGTAAGGTAAAGATGTGAATAGACGAAGTTATGTTGGAAATAGCACAAAAAGGTGAAAAGCTCGTCTATGGGGAGAGTTGAGAAATTCAAAAGCATCAAAGTGGACCGTTGTACTCTATTTATTGTTCTTAGAAGTCTAACTTGGTCCTTTAGACTTCGTGCAACGTTTCGTAAGGTAAAGATGCCAATAGACCAAGTTATGTTAGAAATTGCACAAAAACGTGAATAGCGCATCTATGGAGAGAGTTGAGCAATTCCAAAGCATCAATGTGGACCGTTGTACACTATTTAGTGTTCTTAGAAGTCTAACTTGCTAGTTTTGCCTTCGTGCAACGTTTCGTATGGTAAAGATGCGAATAGACCAAGTTATGTTCGAAAATGCACAAAAACGTGCAAAGCTAGTCTGTGGAGAGAGTTGAGCAATTCCAAAGCATCAATGTAGACCGTTGTACTCTATTTAGTGTTCTTAGAAGTCTAACTTGGTGCTTTAGCCTTCGTGCAACGTTTCGTAAGGTAAAGATGCGAATAGACCAAATTATGTTGGAAATTGCGCAAAAACGTGAAATGCTCGTGTATGGAGAGAGTTGAGAAATTCCAAATCATCAATGTGGACCGTTGTACTCTATTTAGAGTTCTTAGAAGTCTAACTTGCTAGTTTAGCCTTCGTGCAACGTTTCGTATGGTAAAGAAGCGAATAGACCAAGTTATGTTCGTAAATACACAAAAACGTGAAAAGCTCGTCTATGGAGAGAGTTGAGCAATTGCAAAGCATCAATGTGGACCGTTGTACTCTCTTTATTGTTCTTAGAAATCTAACTTGGTCCTTTCGCCTTCGTGCAACGTTTCGTAAGGTAAAGATGCGAATTGACCAATTATGTTGGAAATTGCACAAAAATGTGAAAAGCTCATCTATGGAGAGAGTTGAGCAGTTCCAAAGCATCAATATGGACCTTTGTACTCTATTTAGTGTTCTTAGAAGTCTAACTTGGTACTTTAGCCTTTGTGCAACGTTTCGTAAGGTAAAGATGTGAATAGACCAAGTTATGTTAGAAATAGCACAAAAAGGTGAAGAGCTCATCCATAGGGAGAGTTGAGCAATTCCAAAGCATCAATGTAGACCATTGTACTCTATTTGGTGTTGTTAGAAGTCTAATTTGGTACTTTAGCCTTCGTGCAACGTTTCGTAAGGTAAAGATGCGAATAAACCAAGTTATTTTGAAAATTACGCAAAAACGTGAAATGCTCGTCTATGGAGAGAGTTGAGCAATTCCAAAACATCATTGTGGACCGTTGTACTCTATTTAGTGTTCTTAGAAGTCTAACTTGGTACTTTAGCCTTCGTGCTTTGTTTCGTAAGGTAAAGATGTGAATAGACCAAGTTATGTTGGAAATAGCACAAAAAGGTGAAAAGCTCGTCCATGGGGAGAGTTGAGCAATTCCAAAGCAATAATGTGGACCGTTGTACTCTATTTTTTGTTCTTAGAAGTCTAACTTGGTACTTTAGCCTTCGTGCAACGTTTCGTAAGGTAAAGATGTGAATAGACCAAGTTATGTTTGAAATAGCACAAAAAGGTGAAAAGCTCGTCTGTGGAGAGAGTTGAGCAATTCCACAGCATCAATGTGGACCGTTGTACTCTATTTATTGTCCTTAGAAGTCTAACTTGGTCCTTTAGCCTTCGTGCAACATTTCGTAAGGTAAAGTTGCCAATAGACCAAGTTATGTTTGAAATTGCACAAAAACATGAAAATCTCATCTATGGAGAGAGTTGAGCAATTCCAAAGCATCAATGTGGACCGTTGTACACTATTTAGTGTTCTTAGAAGTCTAACTTGCTAGTTTAGCCTTCGTGCAACGTTTCGTATGGTAAAGATGCGAATAGACCAAGTTATGTTCGAAAATGCACAAAAACGTGCAAAGCTCGTCTGTGGAGAGAGTTGAGCAATTCCAAAGCATCAATGTAGACCGTTGCACTCTATTTAGTGTTCTTAGAAGTCTAACTTGGTGCTTTAGCCTTCGTGCAACGTTTCGTCAGGTAAAGATGCGAATAGACCAAGTTATGTTGGAAATTGTGCAAAAACGTGAAATGCTCGTCTATGGAGAGAGTTGAGAAATTCCAAATCATCAATGTGGACCGTTGTACTCTATTTAGAGTTCTTATAAGTCTAACTTGCTAGTTTAGCCTTTGTGCAACGTTTCGTATGGTAAAGAAGCGAATAGACCAAGTTATGTTCGTAAATACACAAAAACGTGAAAAGCTCGTCTATGGAGAGAGTTGAGCAATTGCAAAGCATCAATGTGGACCGTTGTACTCTCTTTATTGTTCTTAGAAATCTAACTTGGTCCTTTCGCCTTCGTGCAACGTTTCGTAAGGTAAAGATGCGAATAGACCAATTATGTTGGAAATTACACAAAAATGTGAAAAGCTCGTCTATGGAGAGAGTTGAGCAATTCCAAAGGATCAATATGGACCTTTGTACTCTATTTAGTGTTCTTAGAAGTCTAACTTGGTACTTTAGCCTTTGTGCAACGTTTCGTAAGGTAAAGATGTGAATAGACCAAGTTATGTTGGAAATAGCACAAAAAGGTGAAAAGCTCATCTATGGGGAGAGTTGAGCAATTACAAAGCATCAATGTGGAATGTTGTACTCTATTTATTGTTCTTAGAAGTCTAACTTGGTCCTTTAGACTTCGTGCAACGTTTCGTAAGGTAAAGATGCCAATAGGCCAAGTTATGTTAGAAATTGCACAAAAACGTGAAAAGCGCATCTATGGGGAGAGTTGAGCAATTCCAAAGCATCAATGTGGACCGTTGTACACTATTTAGTGTTCTTAGAAGTCTAACTTGCTAGTTTAGCCTTCGTGCAACGTTTCGTATGGTAAAGATGCGAATAGACCAAGTTATGTTCGAAAATGCACAAAAACGTGCAAAGCTCGTCTGTGGAGAGAGTTGAGCAATTCCAAAGCATCAATGTGGACCGTTGTACTCTATTTAGAGTTCTTAGAAGTCTAACTTGCTAGTTTAGCCTTCGTGCAACGTTTCGTATGGTAAAGAAGCGAATAGACCAAGTTATGTTCGTAAATACACAAAAACGTGAAAAGCTCGTCTATGGAGAGAGTTGAGCAATTGCAAAGCATCAATGTGGACCGTTGTACTCTCTTTATTGTTCTTAGAAATCTAACTAGGTCCTTTCGCCTTCGAGCAACGTTTCGTAAGGTAAAGATGCGAATAGACCAAGTTATGTTGGAAATAGCACAAAAATGTGAAAAGCTCATCTATGGGGAGAGTTGAGCAATTCCAAAGCATCAATGTAGACCATTGTACTCTATTTGGTGTTGTTAGAAGTCTAACTTGGTACTTTAGCCTTCGTGCAACGTTTCGTAAGGTAAAGATGTGAATAGACCAAGTTATGTTAGAAATAGCACAAAAAGGTGAAAAGCTCGTCTGTGGAGAGTGTTGAGCAATTCCACAGCATCAATGTGTACTGTTGTACTCTATTTATTGTTCTTAGAAGTATAACTTGGTCCTTTGGCCTTCGTGCAACATTTCGTAAGGTAAAGTTGCCAATAGACCAAGTTATGTTTGAAATTGCACAAAAACGTGAAAAGCTCATCAATGGAGAGAGTTGAGCAATTCCAAAGCATCAATGTGGACCGTTGTACACTATTTAGTGTTCTTAAAAGTCTAACTTGCTAGTTTAGCCTTCGTGCAACGTTTCGTATGGTAAAGATGCGAATAGACCAAGTTATGTTGGAAATAGCACAAAAAGGTGAAAAGCTCGTCTATGGGGAGAGTTGAGCAATTCCAAAGCATCAATGTGGACCGTTGTACTCTATTTTTTGTTCTTAGAAGTCTAACTTGGTACTTTAGCCTTCGTGCAACGTTTCGTAAGGTAAAGATGTGAATAGACCAAGTTATGTTAGAAATAGCACAAAAAGGTGAAAAGCTCGTCTGTGGAGAGAGTTGTGCAATTCCACAGCATCAATGTGTACCGTTGTACTCTATTTATTGTTCTTAGAAGTATAACTTGGTCCTTTGGCCTTCGTGCAACATTTCGTAAGGTAAAGTTGCCAATAGACCAAGTTATGTTTGAAATTGCACAAAAACGTGAAAAGCTCATCTATGGAGAGAGTTGAGCAATTCCAAAGCATCAATGTGGACCGTTGTACACTATTTAGTGTTCTTAGAAGTCTAACTTGCTTGTTTAGCCTTCGTGCAACGTTTCGTATGGTAAAGATGCGAATAGACCAAGTTATGTTCGAAAATGCACAAAAACGTGCAAAGCTCGTCTGTGGAGAGAGTTGAGCAATTCCAAAGCATCAATGTAGACCGTTGTACTCTATTTAGTGTTCTTAGAAGTCTAACTTGGTGCTTTAGCCTTCGTGCAACGTTTCGTAACGTAAAGATGCCAATAGAGCAAGTTATGTTGGAAATTGCGCAAAAACGTGAAATGCTCGTCTATGGAGAGAGTTGAGAAATTCCAAATCATCAATGTGGACCGTTGTACTCTATTTAGAGTTCTTAGAAGTCTAACTTGCTAGTTTAGCCTTCGTGCAACGTTTCGTATGGTAAAGAAGCGAATAGACCAAGTTATGTTCGTAAATACACAAAAACGTGAAAAGCTCGTCTATGGATAGAGTTGAGCAATTGCAAAGCATCAATGTGGACCGTTGTACTCTCTTTATTGTTCTTAGAAATCTAACTTGGTCCTTTCGCCTTCGTGCAACGTTTCGTAAGGTAAAGATGCGAATAGACCAATTATGTTGGAAATTACACAAAAATGTGAAAAGCTCGTCTATGGAGAGAGTTGAGCAATTCCAAAGGATCAATATGGACCTTTGTACTCTATTTAGTGTTCTTAGAAGTCTAACTTGGTACTTTAGCCTTTGTGCAACGTTTCGTAAGGTAAAGATGTGAATAGACCAAGTTATGTTGGAAATAGCACAAAAAGGTGAAAAGCTCATCTATGGGGAGAGTTGAGCAATTACAAAGCATCAATGTGGAATGTTGTACTCTATTTATTGTTCTTAGAAGTCTAACTTGGTCCTTTAGACTTCGTGCAACGTTTCGTAAGGTAAAGATGCCAATAGGCCAAGTTATGTTAGAAATTGCACAAAAACGTGAAAAGCGCATCTATGGGGAGAGTTGAGCAATTCCAAAGCATCAATGTGGACCGTTGTACACTATTTAGTGTTCTTAGAAGTCTAACTTGCTAGTTTAGCCTTCGTGCAACGTTTCGTATGGTAAAGATGCGAATAGACCAAGTTATGTTCGAAAATGCACAAAAACGTGCAAAGCTCGTCTGTGGAGAGAGTTGAGCAATTCCAAAGCATCAATGTGGACCGTTGTACTCTATTTAGAGTTCTTAGAAGTCTAACTTGCTAGTTTAGCCTTCGTGCAACGTTTCGTATGGTAAAGAAGCGAATAGACCAAGTTATGTTCGTAAATACACAAAAACGTGAAAAGCTCGTCTATGGAGAGAGTTGAGCAATTGCAAAGCATCAATGTGGACCGTTGTACTCTCTTTATTGTTCTTAGAAATCTAACTTGGTCCTTTCGCCTTCGAGCAACGTTTCGTAAGGTAAAGATGCGAATAGACCAAGTTATGTTGGAAATAGCACAAAAATGTGAAAAGCTCATCTATGGGGAGAGTTGAGCAATTCCAAAGCATCAATGTAGACCATTGTACTCTATTTGGTGTTGTTAGAAGTCTAACTTGGTACTTTAGCCTTCGTGCAACGTTTCGTAAGGTAAAGATGTGAATAGACCAAGTTATGTTAGAAATAGCACAAAAAGGTGAAAAGCTCGTCTGTGGAGAGTGTTGAGCAATTCCACAGCATCAATGTGTACTGTTGTACTCTATTTATTGTTCTTAGAAGTATAACTTGGTCCTTTGGCCTTCGTGCAACATTTCGTAAGGTAAAGTTGCCAATAGACCAAGTTATGTTTGAAATTGCACAAAAACGTGAAAAGCTCATCAATGGAGAGAGTTGAGCAATTCCAAAGCATCAATGTGGACCGTTGTACACTATTTAGTGTTCTTAAAAGTCTAACTTGCTAGTTTAGCCTTCGTGCAACGTTTCGTATGGTAAAGATGCGAATAGACCAAGTTATGTTGGAAATAGCACAAAAAGGTGAAAAGCTCGTCTATGGGGAGAGTTGAGCAATTCCAAAGCATCAATGTGGACCGTTGTACTCTATTTTTTGTTCTTAGAAGTCTAACTTGGTACTTTAGCCTTCGTGCAACGTTTCGTAAGGTAAAGATGTGAATAGACCAAGTTATGTTAGAAATAGCACAAAAAGGTGAAAAGCTCGTCTGTGGAGAGAGTTGTGCAATTCCACAGCATCAATGTGTACCGTTGTACTCTATTTATTGTTCTTAGAAGTATAACTTGGTCCTTTGGCCTTCGTGCAACATTTCGTAAGGTAAAGTTGCCAATAGACCAAGTTATGTTTGAAATTGCACAAAAACGTGAAAAGCTCATCTATGGAGAGAGTTGAGCAATTCCAAAGCATCAATGTGGACCGTTGTACACTATTTAGTGTTCTTAGAAGTCTAACTTGCTTGTTTAGCCTTCGTGCAACGTTTCGTATGGTAAAGATGCGAATAGACCAAGTTATGTTCGAAAATGCACAAAAACGTGCAAAGCTCGTCTGTGGAGAGAGTTGAGCAATTCCAAAGCATCAATGTAGACCGTTGTACTCTATTTAGTGTTCTTAGAAGTCTAACTTGGTGCTTTAGCCTTCGTGCAACGTTTCGTAACGTAAAGATGCCAATAGAGCAAGTTATGTTGGAAATTGCGCAAAAACGTGAAATGCTCGTCTATGGAGAGAGTTGAGAAATTCCAAATCATCAATGTGGACCGTTGTACTCTATTTAGAGTTCTTAGAAGTCTAACTTGCTAGTTTAGCCTTCGTGCAACGTTTCGTATGGTAAAGAAGCGAATAGACCAAGTTATGTTCGTAAATACACAAAAACGTGAAAAGCTCGTCTATGGAGAGAGTTGAGCAATTGCAAAGCATCAATGTGGACCGTTGTACTCTCTTTATTGTTCATAGAAATCTAACTTGGTCCTTTCGCCTTCGAGCAACGTTTCGTAAGGTAAAGATGCGAATAGACCAAGTTATGTTGGAAATAGCACAAAAATGTGAAAAGCTCATCTATGGGGAGAGTTGAGCAATTCCAAAGCATCAATGTAGACCATTGTACTCTATTTGGTGTTGTTAGAAGTCTAACTTGGTACTTTAGCCTTCGTACAACGTTTCGTAAGGTAAAGATGCGAATAAACCAAGTTATGTTGAAAATTACGCAAAAACGTGAAATGCTCGTCTATGGAGAGAGTTGAGCAATTCCAAAACATCATTGTGGACCGTTGTACTCTATTTAGTGTTCTTAGAAGTCTAACTTGGTACTTTAGCCTTCGTGCTTTGTTTCGCAAGGTAAAGATGTGAATAGACCAAGTTATGTTGGAAATAGCACAAAAAGGTGAAAAGCTCGTCTATGGGGAGAGTTGAGCAATTCCAAAGTATCAATGTGGACCGTTGTACTCTGTTTTTTGTTCTTAGAAGTCTAACTTGGTACTTTAGCCTTCGTGCAACGTTTCGTAAGGTAAATATGTGAATAGACCAAGTTATGTTAGAAATAGCGCAAAAAGGTGAAAAGCTCGTCTATGGAGAGAGTTGAGCAATTCCACAGCATCAATGTGGACCGTTGTACTTTATTTATTGTTCTTGGAAGTCTAACTTGGTCCTTTAGCCTTCGTGCAACATTTCGTAAGGTAAATTTGCCAATAGACCAAGTTATGTTTGAAATTGCACAAAAACGTGAAAAGCTCATCTATGGAGAGAGTTGAGCAATTCCAAAGCATCAATGTGGACCGTTGTGCACTATTTAGTGTTCTTAGAAGTCTAACTTGCTAGTTTAGCCTTCGTGCAACGTTTCGTATGGTAAAGATGCGAATAGACCAAGTTATGTTCGAAAATGCACAAAAACGTGCAAAGCTCGTCTGTGGAGAGCGTTGAGCAATTCCAAAGCATCAATGTAGACCGTTGTACTCTATTTAGTGTTCTTAGAAGTCTAACTTGGTGCTTTAGCCTTCGTGCAACGTTTCGTAAGGTAAAGATGCGAATAGACCAAGTTATGTTGGAAATTGCGCAAAAACGTGAAATGCTCGTCTATGGAGAGAGTTGAGAAATTCCAAATCGTTAATGTGGACCGTTGTACTCTATTTAGAGTTCTTAGAAGTCTAACTTGCTAGTTTAGCCTTCGTGCAACGTTTCGTATGGTAAAGAAGCGAATAGACCAAGTTATGTTCGTAAATACACAAAAACGTGAAAAGCTCGTCTATGGAGAGAGTTGAGCAATTGCAAAGCATCAATGTGGACCGTTGTACTCTCTTTATTGTTCTTAGAAATCCAACTTGGTCCTTTCGCCTTCGTGCAACGTTTGGTAAGGTAAAGATGCGAATAGTCCAATTATGTTGGAAATTGCACAAAAATGTGAAAAGCTCGTCTATGGAGAGAGTTGAGCAATTCCAAAGCATCAATATGGACCTTTGTACTCTATTTAGTGTTCTTAGAAGTCTAACTTGGTACTTTAGCCTTTGTGCAACGTTTCGTAAGGTAAAGATGTGAATAGACCAAGTTATGTTGGAAATAGCACAAAAAGGTGAAAAGCTCATCTATGGGGAGAGTTGAGCAATTCCAAAGCATCAATGTAGACCATTGTACTCTATTTGGTGTTGTTAGAAGTCTAACTTGGTACTTTAGCCTTTGTGCAACGTTTCGTAAGATAAAGATGCGAATAAACCAAGTTATGTTGAAAATTACGCAAAAACGTGAAATGCTCGTCTATGGAGAGAGTTGAGCAATTCCAAAGCATCATTGTGGACCGTTGTACTCTATTTAGTGTTCTTAGAAGTCTAACATGGTACTTTAGCCTTCGTGCTTTGTTTCGTAAGGTAAAGATGTGAATAGACGAAGTTATGTTGGAAATAGCACAAAAAGGTGAAAAGCTCGTCTATGGGGAGAGTTGAGCAATTCCAAAGCATCAAAGTGGACCGTTGTACTCTATTTATTGTTCTTAGAAGTCTAACTTGGTCCTTTAGACTTCGTGCAACGTTTCGTCAGGTAAATATGCCAATAGACCAAGTTATGTTAGAAATTGCACAAAAACGTGAAAAGCGCATCTATGGAGAGAGTTGAGCAATTCCAAAGCATCAATGTGGACCGTTGTACACTATTTAGTGTTCTTAGAAGTCTAACTTGCTAGTTTTGCCTTCGTGCAACGTTTCGTATGGTAAAGATGCGAATAGACCAAGTTATGTTCGAAAATGCACAAAAACGTGCAAAGCTAGTCTGTGGAGAGAGTTGAGCAATTCCAAAGCATCAATGTAGACCGTTGTACTCTATTTAGTGTTCTTAGAAGTCTAACTTGGTGCTTTAGCCTTCGTGCAACGTTTCGTAAGGTAAAGATGCGAATAGACCAAATTATGTTGGAAATTACGCAAAAACGTGAAATGTTCGTGTATGGAGAGGGTTGAGAAATTCCAAATCATCAATGTGGACCGTTGTACTCTATTTAGAGTTCTTAGAAGTCTAACTTGCTAGTTTAGCCTTCGTGCAACGTTTCGTATGGTAAAGAAGCAAATAGACCAAGTTATGTTCGTAAATACACAAAAACGTGAAAAGCTCGTCTATGGAGAGAGTTGAGCAATTGCAAAGCATCAATGTGGACCGTTGTACTCTCTTTATTGTTCTTAGAAATCCAACTTGGTCCTTTCGCCTTCGTGCAACGTTTCGTAAGGTAAAGATGCGAATAGTCCAATTATGTTGGAAATTGCACAAAAATGTGAAAAGCTCGTCTATGGAGAGAGTTGAGCAATTCCAAAGCATCAATATGGACCTTTGTACTCTATTTAGTGTTCTTAGAAGTCTAACTTGGTACTTTAGCCTTTGTGCAACGTTTCGTAAGGTAAAGATGTGAATAGACCAAGTTATGTTGGAAATAGCACAAAAAGGTGAAAAGCTCATCTATGGGGAGAGTTGAGCAATTCCAAAGCATCAATGTAGACCATTGTACTCTATTTGGTGTTGTTAGAAGTCTAACTTGGTACTTTAGCCTTTGTGCAACGTTTCGTAAGATAAAGATGCGAATAAACCAAGTTATGTTGAAAATTAAGCAAAAACGTGAAATGCTCGTCTATGGAGAGAGTTGAGCAATTCCAAAGCATCATTGTGGACCGTTGTACTCTATTTAGTGTTCCTAGAAGTCTAACATGGTACTTTAGCCTTCGTGCTTTGTTTCGTAAGGTAAAGATGTGAATAGACGAAGTTATGTTGGAAATAGCACAAAAAGGTGAAAAGCTCGTCTATGGGGAGAGTTGAGCAATTCCAAAGCATCAAAGTGGACCGTTGTACTCTATTTATTGTTCTTAGAAGTCTAACTTGGTCCTTTAGACTTCGTGCAACGTTTCGTCAGGTAAATATGCCAATAGACCAAGTTATGTTAGAAATTGCACAAAAACGTGAAAAGCGCATCTATGGAGAGAGTTGAGCAATTCCAAAGCATCAATGTGGACCGTTGTACACTATTTAGTGTTCTTAGAAGTCTAACTTGCTAGTTTTGCCTTCGTGCAACGTTTCGTATGGTAAAGATGCGAATAGACCAAGTTATGTTCGAAAATGCACAAAAACGTGCAAAGCTAGTCTGTGGAGAGAGTTGAGCAATTCCAAAGCATCAATGTAGACCGTTGTACTCTATTTAGTGTTCTTAGAAGTCTAACTTGGTGCTTTAGCCTTCGTGCAACGTTTCGTAAGGTAAAGATGCGAATAGACCAAATTATGTTGGAAATTACGCAAAAACGTGAAATGCTCGTGTATGGAGAGGGTTGAGAAATTCCAAATCATCAATGTGGACCGTTGTACTCTATTTAGAGTTCTTAGAAGTCTAACTTGCTAGTTTAGCCTTCGTGCAACGTTTCATATGGTAAAGAAGCGAATAGACCAAGTTATGTTCGTAAATACACAAAAACGTGAAAAGCTCGTCTATGGAGAGAGTTGAGCAATTGCAAAGCATCAATGTGGACCGTTGTACTCTCTTTATTGTTCTTAGAAATCTAACTTGGTCCTTTCGCCTTCGTGCAACGTTTCGTAAGGTAAAGATGCGAATTGACCAATTATGTTGGAAATTGCACAAAAATGTGAAAAGCTCATCTATGGAGAGAGTTGAGCAATTCCAAAGCATCAATATGGACCTTTGTACTCTATTTAGTGTTCTTAGAAGTCTAACTTGGTACTTTAGCCTTTGTGCAACGTTTCGTAAGGTAAAGATGTGAATAGACCAAGTTATGTTAGAAATAGCACAAAAAGGTGAAGAGCTCATCCATAGGGAGAGTTGAGCAATTCCAAAGCATCAATCTAGACCATTGTACTCTATTTGGTGTTGTTAGAAGTCTAATTTGGTACTTTAGCCTTCGTGCAACGTTTCGTAAGGTAAAGATGCGAATAAACCAAGTTATTTTGAAAATTACGCAAAAACGTGAAATGCTCGTCTATGGAGAGAGTTGAGCAATTCCAAAACATCATTGTGGACCGTTGTACTCTATTTAGTGTTCTTAGAAGTCTAACTTGGTACTTTAGCCTTCGTGCTTTGTTTCGTAAGGTAAAGATGTGAATAGACCAAGTTATGTTGGAAATAGCACAAAAAGGTGAAAAGCTCGTCTATGGGGAGACTTGAGCAATTCCAAAGCATCAATGTGGACCGTTGTACTCTATTTTTTGTTCTTAGAAGTCTAACTTGGTACTTTAGCCTTCGTGCAACGTTTCGTAAGGTAAAGATGTGAATAGACCATGTTATGTTTGAAATAGCACAAAAAGGTGAAAAGCTCGTCTGTGGAGAGAGTTGAGCAATTCCACAGCATCAATGTGGACCGTTGTACTCTATTTATTGTTCTTAGAAGTCTAACTTGGTCCTTTAGCCTTCGTGCAACATTTCGTAAGGTAAAGTTGCCAATAGATCAAGTTATGTTTGAAATTGCACAAAAACGTGAAAATCTCATCTATGGAGAGAGTTGAGCAATTCCAAAGCATCAATGTGGACCGTTGTACACTATTTAGTGTTCTTAGAAGTCTAACTTGCTAGTTTAGCCTTCGTGCAACGTTTCGTATGGTAAAGATGCGAATAGACCAAGTTATGTTCGAAAATGCACAAAAACGTGCAAAGCTCGTCTGTGGAGAGAGTTGAGCAATTCCAAAGCATCAATGTAGACCGTTGCACTCTATTTAGTGTTCTTAGAAGTCTAACTTGGTGCTTTAGCCTTCGTGCAACGTTTCGTAAGGTAAAGATGCGAATAGACCAAATTATGTTGGAAATTACGCAAAAACGTGAAATGTTCGTGTATGGAGAGGGTTGAGAAATTCCAAATCATCAATGTGGACCGTTGTACTCTATTTAGAGTTCTTAGAAGTCTAACTTGCTAGTTTAGCCTTCGTGCAACGTTTCGTATGGTAAAGAAGCGAATAGACCAAGTTATGTTCGTAAATACACAAAAACGTGAAAAGCTCGTCTATGGAGAGAGTTGAGCAATTGCAAAGCATCAATGTGGACCGTTGTACTCTCTTTATTGTTCTTAGAAATCCAACTTGGTCCTTTCGCCTTCGTGCAACGTTTCGTAAGGTAAAGATGCGAATAGTCCAATTATGTTGGAAATTGCACAAAAATGTGAAAAGCTCGTCTATGGAGAGAGTTGAGCAATTCCAAAGCATCAATATGGACCTTTGTACTCTATTTAGTGTTCTTAGAAGTCTAACTTGGTACTTTAGCCTTTGTGCAACGTTTCGTAAGGTAAAGATGTGAATAGACCAAGTTATGTTGGAAATAGCACAAAAAGGTGAAAAGCTCATCTATGGGGAGAGTTGAGCAATTCCAAAGCATCAATGTAGACCATTGTACTCTATTTGGTGTTGTTAGAAGTCTAACTTGGTACTTTAGCCTTTGTGCAACGTTTCGTAAGATAAAGATGCGAATAAACCAAGTTATGTTGAAAATTAAGCAAAAACGTGAAATGCTCGTCTATGGAGAGAGTTGAGCAATTCCAAAGCATCATTGTGGACCGTTGTACTCTATTTAGTGTTCCTAGAAGTCTAACATGGTACTTTAGCCTTCGTGCTTTGTTTCGTAAGGTAAAGATGTGAATAGACGAAGTTATGTTGGAAATAGCACAAAAAGGTGAAAAGCTCGTCTATGGGGAGAGTTGAGCAATTCCAAAGCATCAAAGTGGACCGTTGTACTCTATTTATTGTTCTTAGAAGTCTAACTTGGTCCTTTAGACTTCGTGCAACGTTTCGTCAGGTAAATATGCCAATAGACCAAGTTATGTTAGAAATTGCACAAAAACGTGAAAAGCGCATCTATGGAGAGAGTTGAGCAATTCCAAAGCATCAATGTGGACCGTTGTACACTATTTAGTGTTCTTAGAAGTCTAACTTGCTAGTTTTGCCTTCGTGCAACGTTTCGTATGGTAAAGATGCGAATAGACCAAGTTATGTTCGAAAATGCACAAAAACGTGCAAAGCTAGTCTGTGGAGAGAGTTGAGCAATTCCAAAGCATCAATGTAGACCGTTGTACTCTATTTAGTGTTCTTAGAAGTCTAACTTGGTGCTTTAGCCTTCGTGCAACGTTTCGTAAGGTAAAGATGCGAATAGACCAAATTATGTTGGAAATTACGCAAAAACGTGAAATGCTCGTGTATGGAGAGGGTTGAGAAATTCCAAATCATCAATGTGGACCGTTGTACTCTATTTAGAGTTCTTAGAAGTCTAACTTGCTAGTTTAGCCTTCGTGCAACGTTTCATATGGTAAAGAAGCGAATAGACCAAGTTATGTTCGTAAATACACAAAAACGTGAAAAGCTCGTCTATGGAGAGAGTTGAGCAATTGCAAAGCATCAATGTGGACCGTTGTACTCTCTTTATTGTTCTTAGAAATCTAACTTGGTCCTTTCGCCTTCGTGCAACGTTTCGTAAGGTAAAGATGCGAATTGACCAATTATGTTGGAAATTGCACAAAAATGTGAAAAGCTCATCTATGGAGAGAGTTGAGCAATTCCAAAGCATCAATATGGACCTTTGTACTCTATTTAGTGTTCTTAGAAGTCTAACTTGGTACTTTAGCCTTTGTGCAACGTTTCGTAAGGTAAAGATGTGAATAGACCAAGTTATGTTAGAAATAGCACAAAAAGGTGAAGAGCTCATCCATAGGGAGAGTTGAGCAATTCCAAAGCATCAATCTAGACCATTGTACTCTATTTGGTGTTGTTAGAAGTCTAATTTGGTACTTTAGCCTTCGTGCAACGTTTCGTAAGGTAAAGATGCGAATAAACCAAGTTATTTTGAAAATTACGCAAAAACGTGAAATGCTCGTCTATGGAGAGAGTTGAGCAATTCCAAAACATCATTGTGGACCGTTGTACTCTATTTAGTGTTCTTAGAAGTCTAACTTGGTACTTTAGCCTTCGTGCTTTGTTTCGTAAGGTAAAGATGTGAATAGACCAAGTTATGTTGGAAATAGCACAAAAAGGTGAAAAGCTCGTCTATGGGGAGACTTGAGCAATTCCAAAGCATCAATGTGGACCGTTGTACTCTATTTTTTGTTCTTAGAAGTCTAACTTGGTACTTTAGCCTTCGTGCAACGTTTCGTAAGGTAAAGATGTGAATAGACCATGTTATGTTTGAAATAGCACAAAAAGGTGAAAAGCTCGTCTGTGGAGAGAGTTGAGCAATTCCACAGCATCAATGTGGACCGTTGTACTCTATTTATTGTTCTTAGAAGTCTAACTTGGTCCTTTAGCCTTCGTGCAACATTTCGTAAGGTAAAGTTGCCAATAGATCAAGTTATGTTTGAAATTGCACAAAAACGTGAAAATCTCATATATGGAGAGAGTTGAGCAATTCCAAAGCATCAATGTGGACCGTTGTACACTATTTAGTGTTCTTAGAAGTCTAACTTGCTAGTTTAGCCTTCGTGCAACGTTTCGTATGGTAAAGATGCGAATAGACCAAGTTATGTTCGAAAATGCACAAAAACGTGCAAAGCTCGTCTGTGGAGAGAGTTGAGCAATTCCAAAGCATCAATGTAGACCGTTGCACTCTATTTAGTGTTCTTAGAAGTCTAACTTGGTGCTTTAGCCTTCGCGCAACGTTTCGTAAGGTAAAGATGCGAATAGACCAAGTTATGTTGGAAATTGTGCAAAAACGTGAAATGCTCGTCTATGGAGAGAGTTGAGAAATTCCAAATCATCAATGTGGACCGTTGTACTCTATTTAGAGTTCTTATAAGTCTAACTTGCTAGTTTAGCCTTTGTGCAACGTTTCGTATGGTAAAGAAGCGAATAGACCAAGTTATGTTCGTAAATACACAAAAACGTGAAAAGCTCGTCTATGGAGAGAGTTGAGCAATTGCAAAGCATCAATGTGGACCGTTGTACTCTCTTTATTGTTCTTAGAAATCTAACTTGGTCCTTTCGCCTTCGTGCAACGTTTCGTAAGGTAAAGATGCGAATAGACCAATTATGTTGGAAATTGCACAAAAATGTGAAAAGCTCGTCTATGGAGAGAGTTGAGCAATTCCAAAGGATCAATATGGACCATTTGTACTCTATTTAGTGTTCTTAGAAGTCTAACTTGGTACTTTAGCCTTTGTGCAACGTTTCGTAAGGTAAAGATGTGAATAGACCAAGTTATGTTGGAAATAGCACAAAAAGGTGAAAAGCTCATCTATGGGGAGAGTTGAGCAATTACAAAGCATCAATGTGGACCGTTGTACTCTATTTATTGTTCTTAGAAGTCTAACTTGGTCCTTTAGACTTTCTGCAACGTTTCGTAAGGTAAAGATGCCAATAGACCAAGTTATGTTAGAAATTGCACAAAAACGTGAAAAGCGCATCTATGGAGAGAGTTGAGCAATTCCAAAGCATCAATGTGGACCGTTGTACACTATTTAGTGTTCTTAGAAGTCTAACTTGCTAGTTTAGCCTTCGTGCAACGTTTCGTATGGTAAAGATGCGAATAGACCAAGTTATGTTCGAAAATGCACAAAAACGTGCAAAGCTCGTCAGTGGAGAGAGTTGAGCAATTCCAAAGCATCAATGTAGACCGTTGTACTCTATTTAGTGTTCTTAGAAGTCTAACTTGGTGCTTTAGCCTTCGTGCAACGTTTCGTCAGGTAAACATGCGAATAGACCAAGTTATGTTGGAAATTGCGCAAAAACGTGAAATGCTCGTGTATGGGGAGAGTTGAGAAATTCCAAATCATCAATGTGGACCGTTGTACTCTATTTAGAGTTCTTAGAAGTCTAACTTGCTAGTTTAGCCTTCGTGCAACGTTTCGTATGGTAAAGAAGCGAATAGACCAAGTTATGTTCGTAAATACACAAAAACGTGAAAAGCTCGTCTATGGAGAGAGTTGAGCAATTGCAAAGCATCAATGTGGACCGTTGTACTCTCTTTATTGTTCTTAGAAATCTAACTTGGTCCTTTCGGCTTCGTGCAACGTTTCGTAAGGTAAAGATGCGAATAGACCAATTATGTTGGAAATTGCACAAAAATGTGAAAAGCTCGTCTATGGAGAGAGTTGAGCAATTCCAAAGCATCAACATGGACCTTTGTACTCTATTTAGTGTTCTTTGAAGTCTAACTTGGTACTTTAGCCTTTGTGCAACGTTTCGTAAGGTAAAGATGTGAATAGACCAAGTTATGTTGGAAATAGCACAAAAAGGTGAAAAGCTCATCTATGGGGAGAGTTGAGCAATTCCAAAGCATCAATGTAGACCATTGTACTCTATTTGGTGTTGTTAGAAGTCTAACTTGGTACTTTAGCCTTCGTGCAACGTTTCGTAAGGTAAAGATGCGAATAAACCAAGTTATGTTGAAAATTACGCAAAAACGTGAAATGCTCGTCTATGGAGAGAGTTGAGCAATTCCAAAGCATCATTGTGGACCGTTGTACTCTATTTAGTGTTCTTAGAAGTCTAACTTGGTACTTTAGCCTTCGTGCTTTGTTTCGTAAGGTAAAGATGTGAATAGACCAAGTTATGTTAGAAATAGCACAAAAAGGTGAAAAGCTCATCTATGGGGAGAGTTGAGCAATTCCAAAGCATCAATGTGGACCGTTGTACTCTATTTATTGTTCTTAGAAGTCTAACTTGGTCCTTTAGACTTCGTGCAACGTTTCGTAAGGTAAAGATGCAAATAGACCAAGTTATGTTGGAAATTGCACAAAAACGTGAAAAGCTCATCTATGGAGAGAGTTGAGCAACTCCAAAGCATCAATGTGGACCGTTGTACACTATTTAGTGTTCTTAGAAGTCTAACTTGCTAGTTTAGCCTTCGTGCAACGTTTCGTATGGCAAAGATGCGAATAGACCAAGTTATGTTCGAAAATGCACAAAAACGTGCAAAGCTCGTCTGTGGAGAGAGTTGAGCAATTCCAAAGCATCAATGTAGACTGTTTTACTCTATTTAGTGTTCTTAGAAGTCTAACTTGGTGCTTTAGCCTTCGTGCAACGTTTCGTAAGGTAAAGATGCGAATAGACCAAGTTATGTTGGAAATTGCGCAAAAACGTGAAATGCTCGTCTATGGAGAGAGTTGAGAAATTCCAAATCATCAATGTGGACCGTTGTACTCTATTTAGAGTTCTTAGAAGTCTAACTTGCTAGTTTAGCCTTCGTGCAACGTTTCGTATGGTAAAGAAGCGAATAGACCAAGTTATGTTCGTAACTACACAAAAACGTGAAAAGCTCGTCTATGGAGAGAGTTGAGCAATTGCAAAGCATCAATGTGGACCGTTGTACTCTCTTTATTGTTCTCAGAAATCTAACTTGGTCCTTTCGCCTTCGTGCAACGTTTCGTAAGGTAAAGATGCGAATAGACCAATTATGTTGGAAATTGCACAAAAATGTGAAAAGCTCGTCTATGGAGAGAGTTGAGCAATTCCAAAGCATCAATATGGACCTTTGTACTCTATTTAGTGTTCTTAGAAGTCTAACTTGGTACTTTAGCCATCGTGCAACGTTTCGTAAGGTAAAGATGCGAATAAACCAAGTTATGTTGAAAATTACGCAAAAACGTGAAATGCTCGTCTATGGAGAGAGTTGAGCAATTCCAAAGCATCATTGTGGACCGTTGTACTCTATTTGGTGTTGTTAGAAGTCTAACTTGGTACTTTAGCCTTCGTGCAACGTTTCGTAAGGTAAAGATGCGAATAAACCAAGTTATGTTGAAAATTACGCAAAAACGTGAAATGCTCGTCTATGGAGAGAGTTGAGCAATTCCAAAGCATCATTGTGGACCGTTGTACTCTATTTAGTGTTCTTAGAAGTCTAACTTGGTACTTTAGCCTTCGTGCTTTGTTTCGTAAGGTAAAGCTGTGAATAGACCAAGTTATGTTGGAAATAGCACAAAAAGGTGAAAAGCTCGTATATGGGGAGAGTTGAGCAATTCCAAAGCATCAATGAGGACCGTTGTACTCTATTTCTTGTTCTTAGAAGTCTAACTTGGTCCTTTAGACTTCGTGCAACGTTTCGTAAGGTAAAGATGCCAATAGACCAAGTTATGTTGGAAATTGCACAAAAACGTGAAAAGCTCATCTATGGAGAGAGTTGAGCAATTCCAAAGCATCAATGTGGACCGTTGTACACTATTTAGTGTTCTTAGAAGTCTAACTTGCTAGTTTAGCCTTCGTGCAACATTTCGTATGGTAAAGATGCGAATAGACCAAGTTATGTTCGAAAATGCACAAAAACGTGCAAAGCTCGTCTATGGAGAGAGTTGAGCAATTCCAAAGCAGCAATGTAGACCGTTGTACTCTATTTAGTGTTCTTAGAAGTCTAACTTGGTGCTTTAGCCTTCGTGCAACGTTTCGTAAGGTAAAGATGCGAATAGACCAAGTTATGTTGGAAATTGCGCAAAAACGTGAAATGCTCGTCTATGGAGAGAGTTGAGCAATTCCAAATCATCAATGTGGACCGTTGTACTCTATTTAGAGTTCTTAGAAGTCTAACTTGCTAGTTTAGCCTTCGTGCAACGTTTCGTATGGGAAAGATGCGGATAGACCAAGTTATGTTCGCAAATGCACAAAAACGTGAAAAGCTCATCTATGGAGAGAGTTGAGCAATTGCAAAGCATGAATGTGGACCGTTGTACTCTATTTATTGTTCTTAGAAGTCTAACTTGGTCCTTTCGCCTTCGTGCAACGTTTCGTATGGTAAAGATGCGAATAGACCAAGTTATGTTCGAAAATGGAGAAAAACGTGCAAAGCTCGTCTATGGAGATAGTTGAGCAACTCCTAAGCATCAATGTAGACCGTTGTACTCTATTTAGTGTTCTTAGAAGTCTAACTTGGTGCTTTAGCCTTCGTGCAACGTTTCGTAAGATAATGATGCGAATAGACCAGGTTATGTTGGAAATTACGCAAAAACGTGAAATGCTAGTCTATGGAGAGAGTTGAGCAATTCCAAATCATCAATGTGGACCGTTGTACTCTATTTAGTGTTCTTAGAAGTCTAACTCGCTAGTTTAGCCATCATGCAACGTTTCGTATGGTAAAGAAGCGAATAGACCAAGTTATATTCGCAAATGCACAAAAACGTGAAAAGCTCGTCTATGGAGAGAGTTGAGCAATTGCAAAGCATCAATGTGGACCGTTGTACTCTATTTATTGTTCTTAGAAGTCTAACTTAGTCCTTTCGCCTTCGTACAACGTTTCGTATGGGAAAGATGCGGATAGACCAAGTTATGTTCGCAAATGCACAAAAACGTGAAAAGCTCATCTATGGAGAGAGTTGAGCAATTGCAAAGCATGAATGTGGACCGTTGTACTCTATTTATTGTTCTTAGAAGTCTAACTTGGTCCTTTCGCCTTCGTGTAACGTTTCGTATGGTAAAGATGCGAATAGACCAAGTTATGTTCGAAAATGCAGAAAAACGTGCAAAGCTCGTCTATGGAGAGAGTTGAGCAACTCCTAAGCATCAATGTAGACCGTTGTACTCTATTTAGTGTTCTTAGAAGTCTAACTTGGTGCTTTAGCCTTCGTGCAACGTTTCGTAAGATAATGATGCGAATAGACCAGGTTATGTTGGAAATTACGCAAAAACGTGAAATGCTAGTCTATGGAGAGAGTTGAGCAATTCCAAATCATCAATGTGGACCGTTGTACTCTATTTAGTGTTCTTAGAAGTCTAACTCGCTAGTTTAGCCATCATGCAACGTTTCGTATGGTAAAGAAGCGAATAGACCAAGTTATATTCGCAAATGCACAAAAACGTGAAAAGCTCGTCTATGGAGAGAGTTGAGCAATTGCAAAGCATCAATGTGGACCGTTGTACTCTATTTATTGTTCTTAGAAGTCTAACTTAGTCCTTTCGCCTTCGTGCAACGTTTCGTATGGTAAAGATGCGAATAGACCAAGTTATGTTCGAAAATGCACAAAAACTTGCACAGCTCGTCTATGGAGAGAGTTGAGCAATTCCAAAGCATCAATGTAGACCGTTGTCCTCTATTTAGTGTTCTTAGAAGTCTAACTTGGTGCTTTAGCCTTCGTGCAACGTTTCGTAAGGTAAAGATGCGAATAGACCAAGTTATGTTGCAAATTGCGTAAAAACGTGAAATGCTCGTCTATGGAGAGAGTTGAGCAATTCCAAATCATCAATGTGGACCGTTGTACTCTATTTAGTGTTCTTAGAAGTCTAACTTGCTAGTTTAGCCTTCATGCAACGTTTCGTAAGGTAAAGGTGCGAATAAACCAAGTTATGTTGGAAATTACGCAAAAACGTGAAATGCTCGTCTATGGAGAGAGTTGAGCAATTCCAAAGCATCATTGTGGACCGTTGTACTCTATTTAGTGTTCTTAGAAGTCTAACTTGGTACTTTAGCCTTCGTGCAACGTTTCGTAACGTAAAGATGTGAATAGACCAAGTTATGTTAGAAATTGCACAAAAAGGTGAAAAGCTCATCTATGGGGAGAGTTGAGCAATTCCAAAGCATCAATGTGGACCGTTGTACTCTATTTATTGTTCTTAGAAGTCTAACTTGGTCCTTTAGACTTCGTGCAACGTTTCGTAAGGTAAAGATGCAAATAGACCAAGTTATGTTGGAAATTGCACAAAAACGTGAAAAGCTCATCTATGGAGAGAGTTGAGCAACTCCAAAGCATCAATGTGGACCGTTGTACACTATTTAGTGTTCTTAGAAGTCTAACTTGCTAGTTTAGCCTTCGTGCAACGTTTCGTATGGCAAAGATGCGAATAGACCAAGTTATGTTCGAAAATGCACAAAAACGTGCAAAGCTCGTCTGTGGAGAGAGTTGAGCAATTCCAAAGCATCAATGTAGACTGTTTTACTCTATTTAGTGTTCTTAGAAGTCTAACTTGGTGCTTTAGCCTTCGTGCAACGTTTCGTAAGGTAAAGATGCGAATAGACCAAGTTATGTTGGAAATTGCGCAAAAACGTGAAATGCTCGTCTATGGAGAGAGTTGAGAAATTCCAAATCATCAATGTGGACCGTTGTACTCTATTTAGAGTTCTTAGAAGTCTAACTTGCTAGTTTAGCCTTCGTGCAATGTTTCGTATGGTAAAGAAGTGAATAGACCAAGTTATGTTCGTAAATACACAAAAACGTGAAAAGCTCGTCTATGGAGAGAGTTGAGCAATTGCAAAGCATCAATGTGGACCGTTGTACTCTCTTTATTGTTCTCAGAAATCTAACTTGGTCCTTTCGCCTTCGTGCAACGTTTCGTAAGGTAAAGATGCGAATAGACCAATTATGTTGGAAATTGCACAAAAATGTGAAAAGCTCGTCTATGGAGAGAGTTGAGCAATTCCAAAGCATCAATATGGACCTTTGTACTCTATTTAGTGTTTTTAGAAGTCTAACTTGGTACTTTAGCCTTCGTGCAACGTTTCGTAAGGTAAAGATGCGAATAAACCAAGTTATGTTGAAAATTACGCAAAAACGTGAAATGCTCGTCTATGGAGAGAGTTGAGCAATTCCAAAGCATCATTGTGGACCGTTGTACTCTATTTGGTGTTGTTAGAAGTCTAACTTGGTACTTTAGGCTTCGTGCAACGTTTCGTAAGGTAAAGATGCGAATAAACCAAGTTATGTTGAAAATTACGCAAAAACGTGAAATGCTCGTCTATGGAGAGAGTTGAGCAATTCCAAAGCATCATTGTGGACCGTTGTACTCTATTTAGTGTTCTTAGAAGTCTAACTTGGTACTTTAGCCTTCGTGCTTTGTTTCGTAAGGTAAAGCTGTGAATAGACCAAGTTATGTTGGAAATAGCACAAAAAGGTGAAAAGCTCGTATATGGGGAGAGTTGAGCAATTCCAAAGCATCAATGAGGACCGTTGTACTCTATTTCTTGTTCTTAGAAGTCTAACTTGGTCCTTTAGACTTCGTGCAACGTTTCGTAAGGTAAAGATGCCAATAGACCAAGTTATGTTGGAAATTGCACAAAAACGTGAAAAGCTCATCTATGGAGAGAGTTGAGCAATTCCAAAGCATCAATGTGGACCGTTGTACACTATTTAGTGTTCTTAGAAGTCTAACTTGCTAGTTTAGCCTTCGTGCAACATTTCGTATGGTAAAGATGCGAATAGACCAAGTTATGTTCGAAAATGCACAAAAACGTGCAAAGCTCGTCTATGGAGAGAGTTGAGCAATTCCAAAGCAGCAATGTAGACCGTTGTACTCTATTTAGTGTTCTTAGAAGTCTAACTTGGTGCTTTAGCCTTCGTGCAACGTTTCGTAAGGTAAAGATGCGAATAGACCAAGTTATGTTGGAAATTGCGCAAAAACGTGAAATGCTCGTCTATGGAGAGAGTTGAGCAATTCCAAATCATCAATGTGGACCGTTGTACTCTATTTAGAGTTCTTAGAAGTCTAACTTGCTAGTTTAGCCTTCGTGCAACGTTTCGTATGGGAAAGATGCGGATAGACCAAGTTATGTTCGCAAATGCACAAAAACGTGAAAAGCTCATCTATCGAGAGAGTTGAGCAATTGCAAAGCATGAATGTGGACCGTTGTACTCTATTTATTGTTCTTAGAAGTCTAACTTGGTCCTTTCGCCTTCGTGCAACGTTTCGTATGGTAAAGATGCGAATAGACCAAGTTATGTTCGAAAATGGAGAAAAACGTGCAAAGCTCGTCTATGGAGATAGTTGAGCAACTCCTAAGCATCAATGTAGACCGTTGTACTCTATTTAGTGTTCTTAGAAGTCTAACTTGGTGCTTTAGCCTTCGTGCAACGTTTCGTAAGATAATGATGCGAATAGACCAGGTTATGTTGGAAATTACGCAAAAACGTGAAATGCTAGTCTATGGAGAGAGTTGAGCAATTCCAAATCATCAATGTGGACCGTTGTACTCTATTTAGTGTTCTTAGAAGTCTAACTCGCTAGTTTAGCCATCATGCAACGTTTCGTATGGTAAAGAAGCGAATAGACCAAGTTATATTCGCAAATGCACAAAAACGTGAAAAGCTCGTCTATGGAGAGAGTTGAGCAATTGCAAAGCATCAATGTGGACCGTTGTACTCTATTTATTGTTCTTAGAAGTCTAACTTAGTCCTTTCACCTTCGTGCAACGTTTCGTATGGGAAAGATGCGGATAGACCAAGTTATGTTCGCAAATGCACAAAAACGTGAAAAGCTCATCTATGGAGAGAGTTGAGCAATTGCAAAGCATGAATGTGGACCGTTGTACTCTATTTATTGTTCTTAGAAGTCTAACTTGGTCCTTTCGCCTTCGTGCAACGTTTCGTATGGTAAAGATGCGAATAGACCAAGTTATGTTCGAAAATGCAGAAAAACGTGCAAAGCTCGTCTATGGAGAGAGTTGAGCAACTCCTAAGCATCAATGTAGACCGTTGTACTCTATTTAGTGTTCTTAGAAGTCTAACTTGGTGCTTTAGCCTTCGTGCAACGTTTCGTAAGATAATGATGCGAATAGACCAGGTTATGTTGGAAATTACGCAAAAACGTGAAATGCTAGTCTATGGAGAGAGTTGAGCAATTCCAAATCATCAATGTGGACCGTTGTACTCTATTTAGTGTTCTTAGAAGTCTAACTCGCTAGTTTAGCCATCATGCAACGTTTCGTATGGTAAAGAAGCGAATAGACCAAGTTATATTCGCAAATGCACAAAAACGTGAAAAGCTCGTCTATGGAGAGAGTTGAGCAATTGCAAAGCATCAATGTGGACCGTTGTATTCTATTTATTGTTCTTAGAAGTCTAACTTAGTCCTTTCGCCTTCGTGCAACGTTTCGTATGGTAAAGATGCGAATAGACCAAGTTATGTTCGAAAATGCACAAAAACTTGCACAGCTCGTCTATGGAGAGAGTTGAGCAATTCCAAAGCATCAATGTAGACCGTTGTCCTCTATTTAGTGTTCTTAGAAGTCTAACTTGGTGCTTTAGCCTTCGTGCAACGTTTCGTAAGGTAAAGATGCGAATAGACCAAGTTATGTTGCAAATTGCGTAAAAACGTGAAATGCTCGTCTATGGAGAGAGTTGAGCAATTCCAAATCATCAATGTGGACCGTTGTACTCTATTTAGTGTTCTTAGAAGTCTAACTTGCTAGTTTAGCCTTCATGCAACGTTTCGTAAGGTAAAGAAGCGAATAGACCGAGTTATGTTCGCAAATGTACAAAAATGTGAAAAGCTTGTCTATGGAGAGAGTTAAGAAATTGCAAAGCATCAATGTGGGCCGTTGTACTCTGTTTATTGTTCTTAGAAGTCTAACTTGGTCCTTTCGCCTTCGTGCAACGTTTCGTATGGTAAAGATGCGAATAGACCAAGTTATGTTTGAAAATGCACAAAAACGTGCAAAGCTCGTCTGTGGAGAGAGTTGAGCAATTACAAAGCATCAATGTAGACCGTTGTACTCTATTTAGTGTTCTTAGAAGTCTAACTTGGTGCTTTAGCCTTCGTGCAACGTTTCGTAAGGTAAAGATGCGAATAGACCAAGTTATGTTGCAAATTGCGTAAAAACGTGAAACGCTCGTCTATGGAGAGAGTTGAGCAATTCCAAATCATCAATGTGGACCGTTGTACTCTATTTAGTGTTCTTAGAAGTCTAACTTGCTAGTTTAGCCATCGAGCAACGTTTCGTAAGGTAAAGAAGCGAATAGACCGAGTTATGTTCGCAACTGCACAAACACGTGAAAAGCTCATCTATGGAGAGAGTTGAGCAATTGCAAAGCATCAATGTGGACCATTGTACTCTATTTATTGTTCTTAGAAGTCTCACTTGGTCCTTTCGCCTTCGTGCAACGTCTCGTAAGGTAAAGATGCGAATAGACCAATTATGTTGGAAATTGCACAAAAACGTGAAAACCTCATCTATGGAGAGAGTTGAGGAATTCCAAAGCATCAATATGGACCTCTGTACTCTATTTAGTGTTCTTAGAAGTCTAACTTGGTACTTTAGCCTTCGTGCAACATTTCGTAAGGTAAAGGTGCGAATAAACCAAGTTATGTTGGAAATTACGCAAAAACGTGAAATGCTCGTCTATGGAGAGAGTTGAGCAATTCCAAAGCATCATTGTGGACCGTTGTACTCTATTTAGTGTTCTTAGAAGTCTAACTTGGTACTTTAGCCTTCGTGCAACGTTTCGTAACGTAAAGATGTGAATAGACCAAGTTATGTTGGAAATAGCACAAAAAGGTGAAAAGCTCATCTATGGGGAGAGTTGAGCAATTCCAAAGCATCAATGTGGACCGTTGTACTCTATTTAGAGTTCTTAGAAGTCTAACTTGGTACTTTAGCCTTCGTGCAACGTTTCGTAAGGTAAAGACGTGAATAGACCAAGTTATGTTAGAAATAGCACAAAAAGGTGAAAAGCTCGTCTATGGAGAGAGTTGAACAATTCCAAAGCATCAATGTGGACCGTTGTACTCTATTTATTGTTCTCAGAAGTCTAACTTGGTCCTTTAGCCTTCGTGCAACGTTTCGTAAGGTAAAGATGCCAATAGACCAAGTTATGTTCGAAATTGCACAAAAACATGAAAAGCTCGTCTATGGAGACAATTGAGCAATTCCAAAACATCAATGTGGACCGTTGTACACTATTTAGTGTTCTTAGAAGTCTAACTTGCTAGTTTGGCCTTCGTGCAACGTTTCGTATGGTAAAGATGCGAATAGACCAAGTTATGTTCGAAAATGCACAAAAACGTGCAAAGCTCGTCTATGGAGAGAGTTGAGCAATTCCAAAGCAGCAATGTAGACCGTTGTACTCTATTTAGTGTTCTTAGAAGTCTAATTTGCTGCTTTAGCCTTCGTGCAACGTTTCGTAAGGCAAAAATGCGAATAAACCAAGTTATGTTGGAAATTGCGCAAAAACGTGAAATACTCGTCTATGGAGAGAGTTGAGCCATTCCAAATCATCAATGTGGATCGTTGTCCTCTATTTAGAGTTCTTAGAAGTCTAACTTGCTAGTTTGGCCTTCGTGCAACGTTTCGTATGGTAAAGAAGCGAATAGACCAAGTTATGTTCGCAAATGCACAAAAACGTGAAAAGCTCGTCTATGGAGAGAGTTGAGCAATTGCAAAGCATGAATGTGGACCGTTGTACTCTATTTATTGTTCTTAGAAGTCTAACTTGGTCCTTTCGCCTTCGTGCAACGTTTCGTATGGTAAAGATGCGAATAGACCATGTTATGTTCGAAAATGCACAAAAACGTGCAAAGCTCGTCTATGGAGAGAGTTGAGCAACTCCTAAGCATCAATGTAGACCGTTGTACTCTATTTAGTGTTCTTAGAAGTCTAACTTGGTGCTTTAGCCTTCGTGCAACGTTTCGTAAGGTAACGATGCGAATAGACCAGGTTATGTTGGAAATTACGCAAAAACGTGAAATGCTAGTCTATGGAGAGAGTTGAGCAATTCCAAATCATCAATGTGGACCGTTGTACTCTATTTAGTGTTCTTAGAAGTCTAACTCGCTAGTTTAGCCATCATGCAACGTTTCGTATGGTAAAGAAGCGAATAGACCAAGTTATATTCGCAAATGCACAAAAACGTGAAAAGCTCGTCCATGGAGAGAGTTGAGCAACTGCAAAGCATCAATCTGGACCGTTGTACTCTATTTATTGTTCTTAGAAGTCTAACTTAGTCCTTTCGCCTTCGTGCAACGTTTCGTATGGTAAAGATGCGAATAGACCAAGTTATGTTCGAAAATACACAAAAACGTGCAAAGCTCATCTATGGAGAGAGTTGAGCAATTCCAAAGCATCAATGTAGACCGTCGTACTCTATTTAGTGTTCTTAGAAGTCTAACTTGGTGCTTTAGCCTTCGTGCAACGTTTCGTAAGGTAAAGATGCGAATAGACCATGTTATGTTGCAAATTGCGCAAAAACGTGAAATGCTCGTCTGTGGAGAGAGTTGAGCAATTCCAAATCATCAATGTGGACTGTTGTAATCTATTTAGAGTTCTTAGAAGTCTAACTTGCTAGTTTAGCCTTCGTGCAACGTTTCGTATGGTAAAGAAGCGAATAGACCAAGTTATGTTTGCAAATGCACAAAAACGTCAAAAGCTCGTCTATGGAGAGAGTTGAGCAATTGCAAAGCATGAATGTGGACCGTTGTACTCTATTTATTGTTCTTAGAAGTCTAACTTGGTCCTTTCGCCTTCGTGCAACGTTTCGTATGGTAAAGACGCGAATAGACCAAGTTATGTACGAAAATGCACAAAAACGTGCAAAGCTCGTCTATGGAGAGAGTTGAGCAACTCCTCAGCATCGATGTAGACCGTTGTACTCTATTTAGTGTTCTTAGAAGTCTAACTTGGTGCTTTAACCTTCGTGCAACGTTTCGTAAGGTAAAGATGCGAATAGACCATGTTATGTTGCAAATTGCGCAAAAACGTGAAATGCTCATCTATGGAGAGAGTTGAGCAATTCGAAATCATCAATGTGGACCGTTGTACTCTATTTAGAGTTCTTAGAAGTCTAACTTGCTAGTTTAGCCTTCATGCAACGTTTCGTATGGTAAAGAAGCGAATAGACCGAGTTATGTTCGCAAATGTACAAAAACGTGAAAAGCTCGTCTATGGAGAGAGTTAAGCAATTGCAAAGCATCAATGTGGACCGTTGTACTCTGTTTATTGTTCTTAGAAGTCTAACTTGGTCCTTTCGCCTTCGTGCAACGTTTCGTATGGTAAAGATGCGAATAGACCAAGTTATGTTTGAAAATGCACAAAAACGTGCAAAGCTCGTCTATGGAGAGAGTTGAGCAATTCCAAAGCATCAATGTAGACCGTTGTACTCTATTTAGTGTTCTTAGAAGTCTAACTTGGTGCTTTAGCCTTCGTGCAATGTTTCGTAAGGTAAAGATGCGAATAGACCAAGTTATATTGTAAATTACGCAAAAACGTGAAATGCTCGTCTATGGAGAGAGTTGAGCAATTCCAAAGCATCAATGTAGACCGTTGTACTCTATTTAGTGTTCTTAGAAGTCTAACTTGCTAGTTTAGCCATCGTGCAACGTTTCGTATGGTAAAGAAGCGAATAGACCAAGTTATGTTCGCAACTGCACAAACACGTGAAAAGCTCATCCATGGAAAGAGTTGAGCAATTGCAAAGCATCAATGTGGACCGTTGTACTCTATTTATTGTTCTTAGAAGTCTCACTTGGTCCTTTCGCCTTCGTGCAACGTTTCGTAAGGTAAAGATGCGAATAGACCAATTATGTTGGAAATTACACAAAAACGTGAAAACCTCATCTATGGAGAGAGTTGAGGAATTCCAAAGCATCGATATGGACCTCTGTGCTCTATTCAGTGTTCTTAGAAGTCTAACTTGGTACGTTAGCCTTCGTGCGACGTTTCGTAAGGTAAAGGTGCGAATAAACCAAGTTATGTTGGAAATTACGCAAAAACGTGAAATGCTCGTCTATGGAGAGAGTTGAGCAATTCCAAAGCATCATTGTGGACCGTTGTACTCTATTTAGTGTTCTTAGAAGTCTAACTTGGTACTTTAGCCTTCGTGCAACGTTTCGTAAGGTAAAGATGTGAATAGACCAAGTTATGTTGGAAATAGCACAAAAAGGTGAAAAGCTCATCTATGGGGAGAGTTGAGCAACTCCAAAGCATCAATGTGGACCGTTGTACTCTATTTATTGTTCTTAGAAGTGTAACTTGGTACTTTAGCGTTCGTGCAACGTTTCGTAAGGTAAAGACGTGAATAGACCAAGTTATGTTAGAAATAGCACAAAAAAGTGAAATGCTCGTCTATGGAGAGAGTTGAACAATTCCAAAGCATCAATGTGGACCGTTGTACTCTATTTATTGTTCTCAGAAGTCTAACTTGGTCCTTTAGCCTTCGTGCAACGTTTCGTAAGGTAAAGATGCCAATAGACCAAATTATGTTGGAAATTGCATAAAAACATGAAAAGCTCATCTATGGAGACAATTGAGCAATTCCAAAGCATCAATGTGGACCGTTGTACACTATTTAGTGTTCTTAGAAGTCTAACTTGCTAGTTTAGCCTTCGTGCAACGTTTCGTATGGTAAAGATGCGAACAGACCAAGTTATGTTCGAAAATGGACAAAAACGTGCAAAGCTCGTCTATGGAGAGAGTTGAGCAATTCCAAAGCATCAATGTAGACTGTTGTACTCTATTTAGTGTTCTTAGAAGTCTAACTTGGTGCTTTAGCCTTCGTGCAACGTTTCGTAAGGTAAAGATGCGAATAGACCAAGTTATGTTGGAAATTGAACAAAAACGTGAAATACTCGTCTATGGAGAGAGTTGAGCCATTCCAAATCATCAATGTGGATCGTTGTCCTCTATTTAGAGTTCTTAGAAGTCTAACTTGCTAGTTTAGCCTTCGTGCAACGTTTCGTATGGTAAAGAAGCGAATAGACCAAGTTATGTTCGCAAATGCACAAAAACGTGAAAAGCTCGTCTATGGAGAGAGTTGAGCAATTGCAAAGCATCAATGTGGACCGTTGTACTCTATTTATTATTCTTAGAAGTCTAACTTGGTCCTTTCGCCTTCGTGCAACGTTTCGTATGGTAAAGATGCGAATAGACCATGTTATGTTCGAAAATGCACAAAAAAGTGCAAAGCTCGTCCATGGAGAGAGTTGAGCAACTCCTAAGCAGCAATGTAGACCGTTGTACTCTATTTAGTGTTCTTAGAAGTCTAACTTGGTGCTTTAGCCTTCGTGCAACGTTTCGTAAGGTAAAGATGCCAATAGACCAAGTTATGTTGGAAATTGCACAAAAACGTGAAAAGCTCGTCTATGGAGAGACGTGAGCAATTCCAAAGGTTCAATGTTGACCGTTGAACTCTATTTATTGTTCTTAAAAGTCTAGCACCGCACTTTCGCCTTCGTGCAGCGTTTCGTATGGTAAAGATGCGAATAGACCAAGTTAGGTTCGAAAATGCACAAAAACGTGCAAAGCTCATGTATGGAGAGAGTTGAGCAACTCCTAAGCATCAATGTAGACCGTTGTACTCTATTTAGTGTTCTTAGAAGTCTAACTTGGTGCTTTAGCCTTCGTGCAACGTTTCGTAAAGCAAAGATGCGAATAGACCAAGTTATGTTGGAAATTGCGCAAAAACGTGAAATGCTCGTCTATGGAGAGAGTTGAGAAATTTCAAAGCATCAATGTGGGCCGTTGTACTCTATTTATTGTTCTTAGAAGTCTAACTTGGTCCTTTCGCCTTCGTGCAACATTTCGTATGGTAAAGATGCGAATAGACCAAATTATGTTGGAAGTAGCACAAAAATGTGAAAAGCTCGTCTATGGAGAGAGTTGAGCAATTCCAAAGCATCAATATGGACCGTTGTACTCTATTAGGTGTTCTTAAAAGTCTAACTTGGTACTTTAGCCTTCGTGCAACATTTCGTAAGGTAAAGATGTGAATAGACCAAGTTATGTTGGAAATAGCACAAAAAGGTGAAAAGCTCGTCCATGGGGAGAGTTGAGCAATTCCAAAGCATCAATGTAGACCATTGTACTCTATTTGGTGTTGTTAGATGTCTAACTTGGTACTTTAGCCTTCGTGCAACGTTTCGTAAGGTAAAGATGCGAATAAACCAAGTTATGTTGGAAATTACGCAAAAACTTGAAATGCTCGTCTATGGAGAGAGTTGGGCAATTCCAAAGCATCAATGTGGACCGTTGTACACTATTTAGTGTTCTTAAAAGTCTAACTTGCTAGTTTAGCCTTCGTGCAACGTTTCGTAAGGTAAAGATGCGAATAGACCAAGTTATGTTAGAAATAGCACAAAAAGGTGAAAAGCTCGTCTATGGGGAGAGTTGAGCAATTCCAAAGCATCAATGTGGACCGTTGTACTCTATTTATTGTTCTTAGAAGTCTAACTTGGTACTTTAGCCTTCGTGCAACGTTTCGTAAGGTAAAGATGTGAATAGACCAAGTTATGTTAGAAATAGCACAAAAAGGTGAAAAGCTCGTCTGTGGAGAGAGTTGTGCAATTCCACAGCATCAATGTGTACCGTTGTACTCTATTTATTGTTCTTAGAAGTATAACTTGGTCCTTTGGCCTTCGTGCAACATTTCGTAAGGTAAAGTTGCCAATAGACCAAGTTATGTTTGAAATTGCACAAAAACGTGAAAAGCTCATCTATGGAGAGAGTTGAGCAATTCCAAAGCATCAATGTGGACCGTTGTACACTATTTAGTGTTCTTAGAAGTCTAACTTGCTTGTTTAGCCTTCGTGCAACGTTTCGTATGGTAAAGATGCGAATAGACCAAGTTATGTTCGAAAATGCACAAAAACGTGCAAAGCTCGTCTGTGGAGAGAGTTGAGCAATTCCAAAGCATCAATGTAGACCGTTGTACTCTATTTAGTGTTCTTAGAAGTCTAACTTGGTGCTTTAGCCTTCGTGCAACGTTTCGTAACGTAAAGATGCCAATAGAGCAAGTTATGTTGGAAATTGCGCAAAAACGTGAAATGCTCGTCTATGGAGAGAGTTGAGAAATTCCAAATCATCAATGTGGACCGTTGTACTCTATTTAGAGTTCTTAGAAGTCTAACTTGCTAGTTTAGCCTTCGTGCAACGTTTCGTATGGTAAAGAAGCGAATAGACCAAGTTATGTTCGTAAATACACAAAAACGTGAAAAGCTCGTCTATGGAGAGAGTTGAGCAATTGCAAAGCATCAATGTGGACCGTTGTACTCTCTTTATTGTTCATAGAAATCTAACTTGGTCCTTTCGCCTTCGAGCAACGTTTCGTAAGGTAAAGATGCGAATAGACCAAGTTATGTTGGAAATAGCACAAAAATGTGAAAAGCTCATCTATGGGGAGAGTTGAGCAATTCCAAAGCATCAATGTAGACCATTGTACTCTATTTGGTGTTGTTAGAAGTCTAACTTGGTACTTTAGCCTTCGTACAACGTTTCGTAAGGTAAAGATGCGAATAGACCAAGTTATGTTGAAAATTACGCAAAAACGTGAAATGCTCGTCTATGGAGAGAGTTGAGCAATTCCAAAACATCATTGTGGACCGTTGTACTCTATTTAGTGTTCTTAGAAGTCTAACTTGGTACTTTAGCCTTCGTGCAATTGTTTCGTAAGGTAAAGATGTGAATAAACCAAGTTATGTTGGAAATAGCACAAAAAGGTGAAAATGCTCGTCTATGGAGAGAGTTGAGCAATTCCAAAGTATCATGTGGACCGTTGTACTCTATTTTAGTGTTCTTAGAAGTCTAACTTGGTACTTTAGCCTTCGTGCAACGTTTCGTAAGGTAAAGATGTGAATAGACCAAGTTATGTTAGAAATAGCGCAAAAAGGTGAAAAGCTCGTCTATGGAGAGAGTTGAGCAATTCCACAGCATCAATGTGGACCGTTGTACTCTTATTTATTGTTCTTAGAAGTCTAACTTGGTCCTTTAGCCTTCGTGCAACAGTTTCGTAAGGTAAATATGTGCCAATAGACCAAGTTATGTTAGAAATTAGCACAAAAACGGTGAAAAGCTCGTCTATGGAGAGAGTTGAGCAATTCCAAAGCATCAATGTGGACCGTTGTGCACTATTTATTGTTCTTAGAAGTCTAACTTGGTCCTTTAGCCTTCGTGCAACATTTCGTAATGGTAAAGATGCCAATAGACCAAGTTATGTTCGAAATGCACAAAAACGTGCAAAGCTCGTCTATGGAGAGCGTTGAGCAATTCCAAAGCATCAATGTAGACCGTTGTACTCTATTTAGTGTTCTTAGAAGTCTAACTTGGTAGCTTTAGCCTTCGTGCAACGTTTCGTAAGGTAAAGATGCGAATAGACCAAGTTATGTTGGAAATTGCGCAAAAACGTGAAATGCTCGTCTATGGAGAGAGTTGAGAAATTCCAAAGCGATCAATGTGGACCGTTGTACTCTATTTAGAGTTCTTAGAAGTCTAACTTGCTAGCTTTAGCCTTCGTGCAACGTTTCGTAATGGTAAAGATGCGAATAGACCAAGTTATGTTCGGAAATAGCGCAAAAACGTGAAAAGCTCGTCTATGGAGAGAGTTGAGCAATTGCAAATCATCAATGTGGACCGTTGTACTCTCTTTAGATGTTCTTAGAAGTCTAACTTGCTAGTTTAGCCTTCGTGCAACGTTTCGTATGGTAAAGAAGCGAATAGACCAAGTTATGTTCGTAAATACACAAAAACGTGAAAAGCTCGTCTATGGAGAGAGTTGAGCAATTGCAAAGCATCAATGTGGACCGTTGTACTCTCTTTATTGTTCTTAGAAATCCAACTTGGTCCTTTCGCCTTCGTGCAACGTTTGGTAAGGTAAAGATGCGAATAGTCCAATTATGTTGGAAATTGCACAAAAATGTGAAAAGCTCGTCTATGGAGAGAGTTGAGCAATTCCAAAGCATCAATATGGACCTTTGTACTCTATTTAGTGTTCTTAGAAGTCTAACTTGGTACTTTAGCCTTTGTGCAACGTTTCGTAAGGTAAAGATGTGAATAGACCAAGTTATGTTGGAAATAGCACAAAAAGGTGAAAAGCTCATCTATGGGGAGAGTTGAGCAATTCCAAAGCATCAATGTAGACCATTGTACTCTATTTGGTGTTGTTAGAAGTCTAACTTGGTACTTTAGCCTTCGTGCAATGTTTCGTAAGGTAAAGATGCGAATAGACCAAGTTATGTTGGAAATTGCGCATAAATGTGAAATGCTCGTCTATGGAGAGAGTTGATAAATTCCAAATCATCAATGTGGACCGTTGTAGTCTATTTAAATTTCTTAGAAGTCTAACTTGCTAGTTTAGCCTTCGTGCAACGTTTCGTTTGGTAAAGAAGCGAATAGACCAAGTTATGTTCGCAAATGCACAAAAACGTGAAAAGCTCGTCTATGGGGAGAGTTGAGCAATTGCAAAGCATCAATATGGACCGTTGTACTCTCTTTATTGTTCTTAGAAGTATAACTTGGTCCTTTCGCCTTCGTGCAACGTTTCGTAAGGTAAAGATGCGAATAGACCAATTATGTTGGAAATTGCACAACAATGTGAAAAGCTCGTCTATGGAGAGAGTTGAGCAATTCCAAAGCATCAATATGGACCGTTGTACTCTATTAGGTGTTCTTAAAAGTCTAACTTGGTACTTTAGCCTTCATGCAACGTTTCGTAAGGTAAAGATGTGAATAGACCAAGTTATGTTGGAAATAGCACAAAAAGGTGAAAAGCTCGTCCATGGGGAGAGTTGAGCAATTCCAAAGCATCAATGTAGACCATTGTACTCTATTTGGTGTTGTTAGATGTCTAACTTGGTACTTTAGCCTTCGTGCAACATTTCGTAAGGTAAAGATGCGAATAAACCAAGTTATGTTGGAAATTACGCAAAAACTTGAAATGCTCGTCTATGGAGAGAGTTGAAAAATTTCAAAGGATCATTGTGGACCGTTGTACTCTATTTAGTGTTCTTAGAAGTCTAACTTGGTACTTTAGCCTTCGTGCAACGTTTCGTAAGGTAAAGATGTGAATAGACCAAGTTATGTTGGAAATAGCGCAAAAAGGTGAAAAGCTCGTCTATGGGGAGAGTTGAGCAATTTCAAAGTATCAATGTGGACCGTTGTACTCTATTTATTGTTCTTAGAAGTCTAACTTGGTACTTTAGCCTTCGTGCAACGTTTCGTAAGGTAAAGATGTGAATAAACCAAGTTATGTTAGAAATAGCAAAAAAAGGTGAAAAGCTCGTCTGTGGAGAGAGTTGAGCAATTCCAAAGCATCAATGTGGACCGTTGTACTCTGTTTATTGTTCTTAGAAGTCTAACTTGGTCCTTTAGCCTTCGTGCAACATTTCGTCAGGTAAAGATGCCAATGGACCAAGTTATGTTGGAAATATCACAAAAAGATGAAAAGCTCGTCTATGGGGAGAGTTGAGCAATTCCAAAGCATCAATGTAGACCATTGTACTCTATTTGGTGTTGTTAGAAGTCTAACTTGGTACTTTAGCCCTCGTGCAACGTTTCGTAAGGAAAAGATGCGAATAAACCAAGTTCTGTTGGAAATTACGTAAAAACTTGAAATGCTCGTCTATGGAGAGAGTTGAGCATTTCCAAAGCATCATTGTGGACCG